>NC_079169.1:15374487-15381987 GCF_947568905.1 Ostrea edulis
AATTTCTATTTTGTTTAAAAGTATCTCTTTGTCTGAAGATTATTTAAATAACAAATGAAAAGAATTAAAAGGTTTGAATCAGACCTTTTGCATACTTTGTTTTATTAAAGTAAGATATTTATGAATATTTCCATTTTCTATATACGATATCCATTTTCTGTTGGCGGGGGAAAGCCTGTTTTTATATAGTGTGCCCTGTGTGTGTGGTGGGGGGGGGGGTGGTGGTGGTGGTGGGGGGGGGGGGGGGTATTAGTCCCGAAAGGACAGTTCTAGTTATATATGGTATCATGGTTGACCTTGATGCAACGACTTAAGTCTCTCCACTATTGTTAGTATTGTAACATCTTCATTATAAGAAGGTTTATATAGGCGCTGCCTAATCCTGATTATGTCATACTGTTTAAATCTTCATTTTCTGATGCCGCAGAGATCGAAATGTCCCGCAGATTGTCTCCCAACAATTGCTAATCGTCACTGTTTAATAGGACTCATCGAATCGGTCGTCATTCCGAGCATTGCTGTACTCATGCTCACTTCCACTGGACTTGGTTTTGCCTCGTGTATACATAATGATGAAATTTAAATTTGGATTCCATTCTAATCTGTGATTGCAGACGATAATTCGTATCATTGGATCCACCTCGTGTTTTTGTACGATTCTGTTTGGGGTAATGCAAAGTTATTTCAAGATGTTCAAATTTGCAGGTGCACGAATAGTATTAGGATATTTTTCAATAACCTAAGACATATTTGTGATTCAATGGATAATTCGTAAGCAAATGACTGTACTGTCTTACGAAATAATGCTAATAATGTAAATGCTGATTCCCATTAATTATCTACTGAGGGAAATAAAAAATGTGATGCAGGCACGTAAAATGAGGGGGCGGAGGTTTTTTTTTTTTTACGTGCTTGTTATGGGTGTAGGAGTATATCTGAAGCGGCATTTCACTTTTTCCTAGAAGTTTGCAAAATGTTGTTCACGTAGATAAAGACTATGCTTGTAAGTTTTAGACCGTTACCTATATATATATATATATATATATATATATATATATATATATAACCTTAGAAATAATGGGAACAGAGACAATAATCTTAATTAGAACCAAATTGTTGCAGTATTTAGAATTGTTCATGATCTCATCTTGTCTACCTGGAGATTTGTGTAATCAATTTCATCTGATAAACACAGAGCCAATATCCGTTTTTATGTTTTTATCCACTTTGATATCTATAATTGAACCATTTCTATCAGTCAGTGTTAAGTATTATAATACAACTTCAAACATGAATTTAAATAACTGATATCAGGCAGTTTACTCAATCCATTTTGTGCAATACTCTATTATCAGTGGATAGATAGATAGATGGATGGATGATAAATAGATAGAGAGACTGTTTTATTTGTATATATGTATATATATATATTATATATATATATATATATATATATATATATACACACACACACACACATAGCTCTTATCCTTGGACGAATTTGGCTCCACTTTTTTCGGCACGCTGGTTTTGGCTATATTTAGCTCTAAAACTTCATAGTTATTTCGGATTTCAAACATTTCGGTTGAGCATCACTGAAGAGACATTATTTGTCGAAATGCGTATCTGATGCATCAAAATTGGTACCGTATAAGTTTTACACACACATAGATAGATAGATGGATGGATGGATGGATAGATGGATGGATAATGATATACTGTTTTATTTGTATAGATTTGACTTTGTACCTCTTACGGAGAGGAATTACATTGTATTTGTATCTCATATGGAATGTTTTATTTATTTTCTATGTATTATGTGTATAACATTCTCTTGTAAGGTATGTATGCACCTTTGAGCGTACATAGTGTATGAAAAGGGTGCTATATAAATATGGTATTGTTATTATTATTATATATGGAGAGGACTTTACACAGTCAATGTTTGCTGTTGAATCCATATCCATTGTATGTTTGATACATAGATAGATATTGTTTAAGGTGGGTCCTTAGTCCTGGATTTTTGGGATTTATGTAGCATTGTTTTGTTTGGAATCAATAAAACATTCAGAGTAATGAAAAAAGGCAAAACATTTAAGGATTTCCATATTAATTTTCATTACGGACACTACTGAAGTCATTTATCCCCATATATATTTTTATAAATTCATTGGAAACAGTTTTTTGTTGTATTTCAAAATAAAAACAACAAATATTTCTAAATTGCATTTATTTATCAGGAAAGATGTCAATAATTAAAACACATGTCATTTTCAATATGTTAATCAAGTTTTAGAATAATATGTGCAAAATTATTGAATTAGCGTTATTCTCCAAAATGTTAAAAACAAACAAATGTGGACACATTTTCCTTATAGCATGGTTTAAATATAATTTTTGCTGTTTATATTAGTAGATGAACATCTGTTATAGTTATTTATTTATGGGAGGAAAAAAATCTATAGCTTCCAGTGTATGTACCCACCCCCCTTGGAAAAAAAAGTCTGGCACCATACAGTTGAGCTATTCAAAATC
Source organism: Ostrea edulis (assembly GCF_947568905.1). Classification (NCBI taxonomy): domain Eukaryota; kingdom Metazoa; phylum Mollusca; class Bivalvia; order Ostreida; family Ostreidae; genus Ostrea; species Ostrea edulis. The sequence goes on from NC_079169.1 coordinate 15,377,023, forward strand.
ACTCATGGATTAAAATTTTATGCAATTTCATGAAAAGACACAGATAATGATTCCTTATCACCTTGGTAAAATGTTTGTAAAAAATAAAGGAAATCTATCGCATAATGGACTTGATAAACGATTTAATGAAAACAGAATTATTGTCCTTGGATTCAATATTTTGAAACATATCATTGATTATTCAAATATAACTAAGAGTTTTGAAATATTTTATGGCTAACAAGATTTTTTACAATAACTATTGAAAAAGACTCCAACAAAATTTATGTTCCAGTCATAATTGACTTTGCAAAATCTTATGACGTCACAGGAATATGGAACTACGTTAAATTTAAATCTAGGAATTAAATCCATTGAATCTTTTAAGTTGATCTATAAATATTGTAAGATCATCAACATTTCATTATTTTATTTGAAGAACATTCAACTTTTCCCTGCCTCAATATAAATAGTTTTTTGTGTTTTATAAATTCTATTTCATGAGGTAGTGTCTCTCGGGATTGATTAGAAATATGAATAAAAGGCTCTGTAGATGAAACCTTATTAACATCACATCTTATTGATATGTATATGCTGGTTTTTTTTTTATTTTTATCTTTTATGATCGGTGATAACAAGCCGGTGGGATACGAGGCTTCTCGTTATCTTAACACAATGCGAACATCGAAATCATCAATTTATTGTGCAGTATTCCAGCTGTTTTTATACGCATCGGTTATGGACAACCCCGTGGTTTGATATTCAATGATAAATGAAGCAAACAGCCAATTATGTCTACCCTATAGATAAAGAAAGATAATCAATTTCTGTCTTTGTGTTCCGCCGATAACGTGATGCTGTGTTTCGATGAGGAATGGTCAATTCGCATGATGATATTGCTTTACATCATTTTCATGGAATAATGGGCAAATTTATTTTGAAAATGAAAATCATTTGTAAACAACTTGCATGGGTCTGTAAATCATTGCTAAAAAATTGGCATCCATATGAATGCGACATAATCAGTTACCGGGTGATGTGTAAATACGAAATAGAGGTCTCGTGACGGTAATGGTGATTTGGGTAGAGCTTCCCTTTCAGCACATTTTCATGTTTCATTCTTTTGTCTTTTTGACTGCTTTTAAATAATGTGTTGTAATCTCTACTTGGAACCAATTGATAAAAATTAATTTCACGTCACAGAAAAATTAATATCTATTTTAGTATTTTTTTTTTTCGTTCAATTTGTGTGGAAAATTTTGGGCAAAGAATTAACACGTCTATAGTATCTCATACGCTTTAAAATCCTTGACACAGTGCTGATTTAAGTCTGCACTCTTAGCCAGAATTAAGTGATTTCAGAGCGATTACAGTAGCTGAAAAATTCACCATCAGCTATTTCACACCTTTGACATTTATGCGAAAACAAGTAACGTGGAGAAATATGTACATTACCATAACAAGTCGGAGGATAATTGATATAAACAAAGCCAGTAGCCTGGAACCATTACCACATCCTAACATTTGAAAATAAAAGTGACGACTCCTGAAACATACAGGATTATATTTCAAACAGACATAAAATATAGCGGGGTTCCTTCTGGTTACATCACACAGATTTCTACAATTTGATTCTATTTATATTAGATCATTACAATGTGCCAGGGCAGCTCTTAACGTATGTTTTATTCCATTTCTTTCATTCACTGTGTTATGTGTCAATAAATCTTCTTGTTTTAGGAAACAAAAGGTTGCAATTAATTTAATTGGAATTTTATTCAACATTTCATGGAAACAATGTTTTAGTTTTTGATAAAAGCCATTTTTTTTAAACAAAGATCGTATATAATGAAAGAATACTGTACATGAAATATTTGCTTTGAAAATAGAAGTACCTGTTGAATATTTTTGTTTCTCTGAGCTAAAACCAATTTTGAATTCAATCCGCACTAACAGAATTAAATAGCTACCTATGAAAGTAGTACTATATACATATATATATATATATAGTTATCCACTCCCCCTTGCGGACTTAAACTCAAACCAGCGCTATATCGCTCGGCCATCTAGGTAACTTAAGATAAAATAGATGCTACGACCAAACTATTACGGCACACACTAAAGTATTTTCCATTGTAAATGTCCTATACCATTACTTCTACAGTGAGATTCATTTCACTGGGCATTGCAATCCTTATTTTCATTCGCAATTAATAATTTCATTGGGGTATTTTTTGTTGTTGGTATTTTTAAAATGTTTACTCCGTCACAGTGTATGCCGACTAAAAGGTAAAATTTTCTCAAGGTGCAATCCTATAACCCCTTCTAGATCCGCCACTGATATATCTGTAAGTACGCTGACTTTCTCTAGATCCACCACTGATATATCTGTAAGTACGCTTACTTTCTTTAGATCCACCACTGATATATCTGTAAGTACGCTGATTTTCTCTAGATCCGCCACTGATATATCTTTAAGTACACTGGCTTTCTCTAGATCCGCCGCTGATATATCTGTAAGTACGCTGACTTTCCGACTTCATGGTTTCTGAAGAATTTGACAGTTTCTCATAAATCCTTTGTATATTTTGTGAGTAATGGCATCTTAAACAATTCATCTCTTCCATCTCAATTTCAAAAGTCATAATTTTAGAAACAATTTCTTTATGAAACTTGCTCCAGTCTCTTTGCCATCAGTAATCAATCACTCAACTGTGATATAAAGGTGACATACTATCTTTAAATGACGTCACTGCTCTACGACGTATCGTGTATTCAATCTAGAAGATGAAAAGGTGAGGATAACGAACAGTGATCAATCTCATAACTCCTATAAGCAATACAAAATAGATAGTTGGGCAAACACGGACCCCTGGATATACCAGAAGTGGGATCAGATGCTTAGGAGGAGTAAGCATCCCCTGTCGACCGGTCACACCCTCCGTGAGAATCAGTGTGCCAAGAACGGTCGAACAATTTGTATGAAAAACATCAGACAGTATTTGACCCAATGACAGGATGTAATGGTAAACGAAATGTTGAAACCCCTTTTTAAATGCGGAAAATTATAAAATTGAAATCGATACCACAACAGGACAATAAAGTCAACTTCTCTCATAGATTTTCAATGAATTCACATGGGGTTTACCATGTTAATAAATTCACACGGGGTTTACCATGTTAATAAATTAAGAACTCGTGGCAAATTAAGCATGCTTTTGTTCAATAAATGCTTAAAATCTGTCTCATTTTCTTTCATAAAAATGCAGTTAGAAACATTTGAGTAATAATGCTCTTTACAAATGATTAGATCAAAAACATCGCTCGGTAGTATAACAGTTACTATATTTTTCATGTTTTAACTTTGGGATGTCAAAACTTTGTTAATTTTTTAGGAGGCATCTTTTGATTGAATTCTACAATAGTTGAAAAATGAAACATTTATTCAGATTTTGTGAACCTTAAGTAAAAAAAAATCCACAATAAATTACTCACAATCAAAAGAAACTGTAAGCCAAAATTACAAGATAAAGTTGCAATGTGCCAGTGGGGTCTTTTACGCAATGTAAAGCTGTTGTAGTAATTTCGGTTATAATCGGCAATATTAATTTGACCGCTAAAGCCTCTTTATTTTCATTTCTACCAGGTATTTATTGAAAATTCAATTTACCTTTGAAAACGGTCACTTCCACCAAATATTGTTCAATATCACCAAACGCAAGGTAGCTTACGATAAACCAAATAGGCTACGAAAGATAACTCTATCAAAGAGTTGATTACTTTCTGGGTGACAAGTTGATTGATTGAATATTGTTTAACGTCCCCCTCGAGAATATTTCACTCATATGGAGACGTCACCACTGCCGGTGAAGGGCTGCAAAATTTAGGCCTATGCTTGGCGCTTATGGCCATTGAGCAGGGAGGGATCTTTATCGTGCCACACCTGCTGTGACACGGGACCTTGGTATATACGGTCTCATCCTTAGGTTGGAAGAATATGGTTACATAGGTTATCTCTACAATAAAACTGCGACACAACTTTCTGAAAATAGAAAAAGAAGTGATACATAGAAAACTCGATTACCTTTGTTGTTGCAAATATATTAAAAGCGTAATAACGCGAATGAAAGGCGTAATAACACGAAATAAAGGAGTGATAACGCAAATCGGAAGCGTAATAACGCAGAAGTGTAATAACGCGAATGAAAGGCATAGTAACACGTGACAAAGGCGTAATAACGCGTGACAAAGGCGTGATAACGCGTGACAAAGGCGTAATAACGCGTAACAGGCATAGTAATGCGAATAAAGGTGTAATGGTGCAGAGAGATGAGATAGATAAAGAAAGAAAGAACTAATTAAGAGAAGCTGTCAGTAACCATTTAGAATTGTCTTTAAAATAGTGGAAAGTGCAAAAAAAAAAATCTGTTTCACCCAACACACAATGAATAAATCAAATATTAAATTATTCTACGTTTAAAAATCATAATAAAATGTTCAAATTAAATAAAAAGCTCCAGGCCTCCCACTCTTGCGTATTTGCTATGCGCGGGTACTTTTCATCAAACACACGCAAAATTAGCTTCCTTCCGAAGCTCCTCTAATGTCCGACTGTGAAAGAACCAAATAAAAAAACTTCAAAAAACTAACCAACCAACCAACCAACCAACAATCCAATTTTGCATCGACAAATCATCAGGAGTCCTGTCAATGGGGATGGAGGTCTTTGGTAGTAGCTAGTATACTGCAATCCTTTTCTCATAGTTTTATATGAAGAGCCCATAATTTATATAATTGTGTAAATGGGGAAAACTTCATTATGTATTTCGTATACATGGCCGTATTCTGTCACATTTTCCAGTGATAAAATTTTCCATACCAAGGACACGTCTCAATGTAAAACTTATACGGTACCAATTTTGATGCACCAGATGCGCATTTCGACAAATGATCTCTTCAGTGATGCTCAACCGAAATGTTTGAAAT
>NC_079169.1:15386987-15510792 GCF_947568905.1 Ostrea edulis
ATGATCTTTTTTACAAATACCAAGCTGGGTCATAATATAAAACTTATACGGTACCAATTTTGATGCACCAGATGCGCATTTTGACAAGTGTCTCTTCAGTAATGCTCAACCGAAATGTTTGAAATCCGAAATAACAATGAAGTTTTAGAGCTATTATAGGGGAAAACAGTGTGCCAAAAATGTGGAGTCAAATTCATCGAAGGATAAGAGCTATGCGTAAGGGAGATAATACTTAATTTTGAAATGAATTTCTAAATTTTATAACAGCAATTAAATATACATCCGTATTTTCAAGCTAGTAACGAAGTACTTAGCTACTGGGCTGTAGAGACCCTCGGGGACTAACAGTCCACCAGTAAAGGCCTCGACCCAGGAGTCATAATATAAATTTTATATGGTACCAATTTTGATGCACCAGATGCGCATTTCGACAAATAATGTCTCTTCAGTGATGCTCAACCGAAATGTTTGAAATCCGAAATAACAATGAAGTTTTAGAGCTATTATAGGGGAAAACAGTGTGCCAAAACAGTGGAGTCAAATGTATGCATTTATTTTCACTCAAATGATCTTTTTTACAAAAGCAAGCTGGGTTTTTACCTGGTCATTCGGCTTATTGAAACATAATTATGATGATAAAGCGAAATCCACAGATGAGGGTAAATGCTGCTATATGGTGTTTTGTGATTTGTCAAAGGTCTTTGATCGTGTATGGCATAAGGGACTTCTTTTTAAGCTACAAACTTATGGAGTGAGTGGTAACTTATTACAATGGTTTCAAAGCTATTTAAATTTCAGAACTCAAAGGGTATTGCATGGAAATGTAATGTCTAATTTCAAACCTTTACATATTGGATTCCCTCAAGGGTCCGTATTGTTCCTTTTATTTTTGATATATGTCAATGATGTTGCTGAAAACATGTCAAGTTTATGTAGGCTTTACACTGATGATAATTCTTTGCAAAATTATTCTACCAATATGTATGATATCCAATGAGTGGTGAATAATGATTTACTTCCGCTTGAACGATGGTCTAAACAATGGTTGTTAAATTTTATTCCTTCGAAAACAAAAGCGTCTTCTTTAGTACAAAGAAAAATACATATTTCCATTGTCTACATTTTCAAAATGGTAATTTAGATTTTGTGTCAACACACAAATACCTAGGCATCACTTTTTCACATGATCTCAAATGGTCAGCTTACATTTATTCGCTATTAGCCAATGCTTATAAAAAAAACTTGGGGACTACTTAACAAATTACAGTTCAAGGTCAGTTCGAAAACTTTAGCTACTCTATATACTATTTTCATGAGACCTCCGATAGAATATGCCTCTGAAGTATGGGGTGGATGTTCAAATCAGGATTTTGAAAACTACAGTTAGCAGTAGAATTTACTGGACTAACATCATTGGCAGCACGGGAATCTCTATCATTCGAAATTGGATGGGAAGATTGCCAAAATTAAGAATAACTATGTACAAAACTTATCACTATATGGTACCCGAGTATCTGAAAGAAATTTTACCAAATATTCGTTCACATGAATCAAATTACGTTACAAGACAATCGCAAAATGATGGCATTCCTAAATACAGATTAAACATCTAAAATCATCTTTTGTAGCAAGAGGGGTACGTGGATGGAATTCCTTGCCCCTAGGGATAAGGCAATCTACGACAATTCGCCTCCAAAAATCGCACCTTCCATCCTTTTTTCTTTCTTTCGGAGAACGCTATTGGAACGCAATCCACACGAGACTAAGACACGATGTAGATTTATTTAGAAGTAACATCACTGACAGTCCTTTGTGTACTTGTGGTAAAATAAAAGATGCTTACCATTTCTTTTTCTCGTGTGCAGAATACACTGCTCCAAGAAATGACCTATTTAATACACTGCTCCAAGAAATGACCTATTTAATGCTATTTTTAGAATGGATAATTTGCATATAGTAGACACGCATGTTTTATTATGGGGAGATAACGCAATCGGTACCACAGAAAGTGAAAAATTATTTTCCTATGTTCAGTTATTTATAAAGAGATCTGATCGTTTTTGAGCTGATGGAATTTCATAGCGACTACGTTACACGTACTACATATATATATTAATCAATTGTACATACATAACTACAGATATAATGTATTATATAATTGCTTTATAAAAGCAAATCATCTTTTGACCTTTGTGTTTCATTTCTTGAACATTATCTTATGTCATAAATTGTCATATAGGAGAGGGCGTTCTAAGTTTTAAGAACTTGTGATCAATCCTTTTGTTATGACATCTATGCAATGAAATATGTTCAAATCAAATCAAACCAAGCAAGGATTTTTGTTGTTAAAGACTGTCATTTACGATATCAGTAAGTAATACTTTAATCATAAAATCAACAATGTGGTTAGGGTTGCCTTTCCCTTTCAGGAAAAATGCATCCGAAACATCCTCCACTTTCAAGGTACAGTTTGCTATCAAGTGATACCTTGCCTCTTTAAATTAAAACTCGAAAAAGGACAAAACAAAAACAACCCAAGTATATTGCATGATCTCATCAATCAAGTTATACCTATCGATTAAAGTGCGTTACTTAGTTGGCATTTTGTAAAACAGATTTCACATTATCGATTCATAAAGGATGAGAAGCACGCTTTAGTTAATTACATTTTGTTAAATGCGACAATCTAAAATTTCCCTTAATTAGAAAGACATTGACATCGTACTACCTGCTTCATCAAGACGACACTGGAATTTAAGAGCAATTCTCTGTAAGGACCAAAATATTGCGGCACGCACTGAAAATTTTTCCACTATAAATGTCATCATTCAATTGAAATACATAAACTCTTTAAAAAATATTGTTACACTTATGCTGAAAAGTGACTCGTTTCCATAGCTACGGGCTATTTATATAGAAAAAACAGGAAAATTGGAGTTTTGGGAATTTTTCACTTCAATTTATTATATCACGAATAATTGACAAGGAATTTCATGTATCTACTATGCACTCAAAAAAAAAAAAAAAGACCAAAAAAAAAAAAAATAAAAAAAAAAATATGATTTACATTCAGAAAACCCAAGAGCTTCCAGGACCTCAAGATGGTCACCAGACCCATTGCGTACACTTCATTTTCTTTCTTACGCGCCTGTCAGTAAATTAGAGATCATGGAAATGCATGCAAAATTTATGTTATTTTACTGGACCAGGGTGAAAATATAATAAATATTTTCTGAAAGAGATAATGCTTTTGAGACAAAAAAGGGGGGGGGGGGGGGGGAGAAAGGGAAGGGGGTTGTATTGTAATCTTAAAATAAGTACTATATCTGACTGGTTTATTTAACATTAATAATGTTAATTTCACCTACTTTTCAATATTTAAGGTTATCATAAGATAAGTGTTATATTTATTCTAATAGTGTTCCAAACATTTGTTCATCACGTACATTAAAAACAGATTGTTCTATTCATGTGAATTATGAAAAGGTAACTTTCAGTTTCTCTCTCAATCAAGTCCCCCCCCCCCTCTCTCTCTCTCGTGTTATAATAGCAGTGATGATAATGTTTTTAAAAAAAAGAAATAATGTGTGTAAATTATTTCAATGACCACATGTCTTTATAGTCTGTGATGAATTTTATTAAATTTTGACAAATTGTGCGTTTCTTTTCTAGGATTCATGTTGGACAATGGAGATTCTAGAGAATTTATTGATAAGGTACATGTACATGTTATTGCATTACCTGAACTATTTGGTGCACCTGTATAATATGTGTACAGTTGTTCCATTGGCAATGCATATCTATATAAATAATAAACTATCCCTTCCCATAATTATTTACCATAGACCTAAATTTCAAAATAATTTGCTCAAGGTAACAGATAAAAGAGAATAGAATCATTTGTTGCTGCATCACTTTTTGAATTAGTCAATGTCAAGGTTTCAAAATATTTAGAGCTGTAGCTTTGTACCAGAGAGGCATGAATCCATACACTAAATGTACAAACATGTACTTATAGGGGGACCAGAAAGTGTGCATGAACCATAAACCGAGGTCACTTGCAGATATCATTAAAATACGTGGTCTCTATTGACTTTTTTAAATGTATGATACCATAACATCACACATACTGCGGGGGGGCGGGGGGGGGGGGGGGGGGGGGCTGTATGTAATCCTGTTCGAGGTTAATATTGGTTGGTTACGGTTGTTTGTTGTACATTCTATTAAAAAAACTTTCATTATATTGAGACGTCACTAGCTAAATTTAAAAAAAAATAATAGAGATAATGAAATATGGTGAAAAATTGCTATCATTTAAGATGTCATGGGAAGTTTGTAGTCAGCTGAAAATTGCTACAAGGATGTGTTATATATTTGACAGAAGAAATTCGGATTAAGTTCTTAATTTGTAAAGTTGTATGATAATTTTAGGTCAATATTTACTTTGAAAAAAAGTGGATGTAAAGCTATAAAACTGAAGTCTAATATTCAATGCTAAAAGAAAACACAGCAAATATGCACCACTATCTTTATGTTTCCCGCACTCCGTGTTAAATCTAATAGTTAAAAGAATACATCTTTAAAACTGATTTTGTTGAAAGGGTTGCTATGACAACTATTTTTTTTTTCAATTGATATGTTGATACCTGCAATTCTGAATTAAATTTTATTTTGAAGTTGAATATTCTAATTGTTGAAACTGGCTGGTTTATCAATTCAATATTAGACATAATTATATTGTTTTTTCAAGAGTTTTGTTGCCATAGCAACCGTTTTATCAGTTATATTTTGATCTCTTTATGTCAACTTTACTGTTGAAAAATTAGTAATCAATCATTTTGATAAGATAGTGTTGTGATTATGTGCATAATAAAAATGTATTCAAACTTTAAATTTGAAAATTTGAATTTTATGCATTTTTTGTATATTTATACAATTTTCGTATATGATTTGCCCACTGATTTTATTCCATAATTTGCAATACTGAGGTTAGTTCTATGCAACTATAATATTCATATTGCTGTAAGGACTTTAGGTGCTGGCTTTTCCTGTGAATAGGTGGTGAACATAGCAATTTTCATCAATTTTTGTGCACTTGACAATGAGCCGTTCAGATGTGTTTCTATGACAACGTTAGCTAATTCGTTGTTAACGATAAAATTCAAACTTATGTGAATTTTCAGTTATTGATATGTTAAACCTATACTGATTTCAAAGATAGAGAAGAGTTGCGGCTAATTGTTATTGTGCTTGTAAAAATGTAAGTTTTTACAATTATAGCTATGAATTAGAGTGCCCCTAAGGTCAAAATCCACTACCATGGTTTCCATGGCAACCATGCATCACAATAATAAAATATGTTTGATTTCTGTCATTTTGTGGGGTACTTTCTTTAATCTGTAAGTTTTATCAAAATCTGAGACCATGTGTGCCGGACCCCTTCAGAATTTTTTTGGTCGTTACAGAGAATTGCTCTTAATGACATCGTACTACCTGCTTCATCAAGACGATACTGGAATTTAATGACATCGTACTATCTACTTCATCAAGACGACACTGGAATTTAATGACATCGTAATATCTGCTTCATCAAGACGACACTGGAATTTAATGGCATCGTACTACCTGCTTCATCAAGACGACACTGGATTTTAATGGCATCGTACTACCTGCTTCATCAAGACGATACTGGAATTTAATGACATCATACGACCTGCTTCATCCAGACGACACTGGGTTTTAATGACATCGTACTACCTGCTTCATCAAGGCGATACTGGAATTTAATGACATCGTACTATCTGCTTCATCAAGACGACACTGGAATTTAATTCTCCCGATTTTCGTCACCAGCAACATCTACACTTTACAGGATATATTCTGATGGAAAATAATAATCGTTGTATAAAATCTCATTCATAACTTCTTAAATAATCATCATTCCGTATTCATAACTTCTCAAATAATCATCATTCCGTATTCGTAACTTCTCAAATCATCATCCTTCCCACCAAAACATCCTTGAAGTTGTGTAATCTAGCTCTAGAAAATATTTTGTATTCCTGAAGTATGCTCTCCATCCACCAATAAACCTAGCGCTGCCCGGCCATTGAATCTGCTCTCCACCCACCAATAAACCTAGCACTGCCCGGCCATTGAATCTGCGTTCAGACAGAAGTTTATCAGGAACAAGTATATGTTGAAAGTTGGCACGGTTGAAATAGATGTTAAAAGTTTAACGCCTCTCGGAAAATATTTGAATCACTCCAACAGTAATGTCATTTACCGCTCAAAACATCAAATCATCTCGAAATTACGAGCAAAGATCTTGTAATTACGAAAACAAAGATATCGTAATTACGACTTGATTTTCTCGTAATGTATTAAAATAGTATTTGTGTTCATATTTGTTCTTCGAATCCAACGAGTGTTGGTATGTTTTCCCCCCGCTAGACAACTAATTGGTAAGTTTTCGTAACCATTATTGATATGCAGAAGCATTTAAGCGGGAATGCATTCTTTGATTGCTTATCACCTTACCTTATCTCCGGGTTGAAGTAGTTCAATGTTTAGAGCGTTCCCTTCATGATCAGGAGGTCGTGAGTTCGAGCCCTGCTTCTGCAAAGACCGTGTCAAACATAGGTAGTGACTGTTCCTTCGCCAAATCTCGGCATTTAAAAGTGAGAGTCGCGAGTCTTTCAGATATGACCTTGAACACGGAGGTCCCATGTCTTGACAAACGTTAGTACATTAGAGAACTCCTTCTTACGGCCTCTGAGCGCCAGACATGGGTCTAAATATGGTCGTCCATTTTTGTACACAGCTAGAGTGGAATACCTAGTAGAAAATTATGAGACTCGAGGCTTTCGTTTTTTAGACGATTGATTGCTGTTTTCCGCCACTCTCAACAATTTGTCAGTTATCTGGTGGCCCAGTTTTTATTAGTGGAAGAGAAAACTCAGATACAATGTATCTGGGAAGAGATCACCGACCTTCCGAAAGTAAACTGAGAAACTCGCTTACTGGTACGAGCGGGATTCGAACCCGCCTCGACCAGAGGTGAGAGGCCGTGTGATTTTGAGCGCGATGCTCTAACCACTCCGCCACGGAGGACCCCTTAGACGATTGAGAACAAGAGTACCGCAAACGGTACAATATACGCCCGTTAGACCTTCAGTGGAATATCGACAGGGGATGCTTACTCCTCCTATACACCTGATCCCACCTCTGGTGTGTCCTTGGGTCCGTGTTTGTCTGATCCCACCTCTGGTGTGTCCAGGGGTCCGTGTTTGTCTGATCCCACCTCTGGTGTGTCCAGGGGTCCGTGTTTGTCTGATCCCACCTCCGGTGTGTCCAGGGGTCCGTGTTTGTCTGATCCCACCTCTGGTGTGTCCAGGGGTCTGTGTTTGTCTGATCCCACCTCTGGTGTGTCCAGGGGTCCGTGTTTGCCCAACTATCTATTTTGTATTGATTTTAGGAGTTATGAGATTGATCATTGTTCTTTCACCTATGATGAGAAAAAGGTCCTGAAAACTATTTGACCTACTTGGTGCCCTAAAGTAACCACGGTGCACCAATGAAGTTGAAGTGTGAACTGATTATGTAATTCTCTGAGAGGGAGGTTATAACAAAATTTCATAACCTAAACAATCTGGAAGACTGACGTACTTTTTACCCCTCGATTAGGTCATGGTATACATACCAATGCAGCTGAAATGCAAACTGAACCTATATTCCTTCAAGAGGATTGAATGTATTTTATATTGTTAAACGTCCCACTCGAGAATTTTTCACTCCTATGGTAATGTCACCATTGCCGGTGAAGGGCTGTAAAATGTAGGCCTATGCTCGGCGCTTACGTCCTTTGAGCAGAAATTACAGAGAGAACAGGAAGCCACCGTTTCATATTAATACCTCATACTAATGCATACATGTATGTATTTTAAAACGGTTGGTAAGCAAGCGCCATGAGGGTACCATCCTTTTTCCCAACTGTCATTTTCTCCCCCCCCTCCCCCAGTTTATGACAGTATGTTGTTGTTAACAAATGATTGATTGATTGTATATAACTCATTCTTCAAAACTGGCAATTTTTATCCATATTTCATGTTTGCTTTATTTTTTCAATAAATAATGTGTATATAATTAAATAAGTGCTTCCATAATGAAATACAGGTATGTATGGTATAAATAAAATAGTTATATGGATTTAGTGATAATTGTGTTACAATCAGAAAATTTCAAACGCAGAAATTGTGACATAATTAAGTAGTATGTTGAAAAAAGTACCAATAGCCATTTAAAATAAATGAATGCCTTCTGACATGCAAAATGTGTTTGAGTTATTATTATATAGATGAAATAATATATATATATATATATATATATATATATATATTGTCAAACATGCTGAAATTCGGTTAGATTTCTTTATCTACACTTCATAATATATTGTTTAGGTTCATAACGTGTCGTGTCCGTATTCGTTGACTTTTATTGCACCTCTGAATAAATAGTAAAAATCGGCCACCTTCAGTTTTTATGTTTAATTAATCAGTATGGGTGGGGTTTTTTTTAATTTAAAAACTTTGTTTCAGATATAGTACCTCAATCAATATTCTAATTGGAAAAATATCTCTTAACGTAAATCAGTTTGCGTCTTGTTCGTTACGAACCTAAAGCTATTAATATGATGATGAAAATAACAACAATTCAGTCATTGGTCTAAATCAGAGTCCCAGCTCTTACGTATATAAATAGAAAAATGAAAGTAGAAAGGTGGCGCTGCTGTATTCGAAAATAAAAATGGCGATGGCTGTTGTGTCCATGCGTCAGACAAGGAGTTACGAACATAAGAAATCGGTTAGTATTCTTGTTTTTGAATTTTAAAATATATATCTGACACTTTAAAGATGGTTAGTGTATTTTTATACAAAGCAGCTGTTATTCAGAAGCTAAAGTATATCATTAATGATAACACAGTGCATCGATCTGTCTGAAGTCAAGTATTTTCGGTTTTGCGCCTGACTATCAATTCGCGTCCATTGTTATGAACAGAAGTGCTTTGACTTTGCTTAAATAACAAACTAAGTATAAACAAATATTTTACGATATTTAATTCTATGTTCTTTAGTTTTATTGTCAATTTATCAGAGATTGAATATTTACTGAATATTTTAAAGATACTCATCATTGTTTATGTGCATAAGAGAAACACGAAAATATAGAGTCCATTGTTTTGAACGTAAATTATGCCTGCTTAATCTACTTATTCAAGGGATATATCAAACTGTAGTTATGTTATATTAAATCAAAATGTAATTTAACAATTCATGTTCATTATATTTTACATTATTATCAATGGTTTTGTTGAAAACATAATGTTCATATAACAAGACACAAAATTTTTAGTGTCTGTTGTTTTGAACGTAACATGTTAGTTTAAACTTCAGCGGAAGTGGTTCAGTGTTTTTTGGTAGATACAGCTGAGAAGTCCTACGATTAAGAATGAAATTTATCCCTGGTATGATATTATAATGTTGTTTACAGAGTCATTAGGAAATGACAGACATATGTTCATAACAAGACTCCAAGACCTTGCACAATAAAATGTGTATTTATTTAAAATTATTTTTTTGTGTGAATAAATTGTATATACAGTCTACTTTTATTTGAATAGGAAAAGCAAGCAAAATCTAAAGCGTCACTGACATTATCACCTAGAACAAAAACAGACTAGCCCAAAGTGCATGGCGAGAATGAGGAGGCCTTTAAGAGTCATCGGGCGTATGAAACGGTACGTGTGAAGATACTACGAAGTGATTCAACATCTGAACAAAAACAAAAATACAATGAAAAAATAAGAATGAGAAAATACAGGGAACGAAAGAAGGCAACAGGATCAAATGACACTATGGAAAAAAAAACCTCCCACGGACAAGGAAAGCTACTGAAGAGCTGAGAGAAGTGTGGAGAAAACAGAAAACTTCACAAAAGAAAAGAAGAATAAATGAAAGAAGACGAAAACTTTATGCATTACGTAAAGGAAAATCATCCAGTAAGTCACCACCGTCAACAGTACAAGAAAGTGCTGGTACCTGCAATAGTTATACAAGAGATGCCAGACGAAAAGTTGTATCTAGGTCTCTTAAAGTGCTTCCCAAAAATCCAGACAAATTTGCAGAGGTGATTTCAAACATAATCCAAAAAAGTACTCCTCGTAAAAAAAAACTGCCTTAAAGAAAAAAGGGTTTATGTCTCCATCATCAAGGAAGAAACTATTTGACTTGGAAGAGACTTGTAAAAGTTTCAGTGAAACCTTGAAGAACTTAAAACGAAAAAGAAGTACAAAAGACAATGCTACACGAAGACTCCTACATGAAGCTGTACTGGCAAAAATAAATTTGGCACTAATAAAGCACTTAGGAACTATTTTGGCTTAAGTCAGTCCCTGACAAGTAAATTCAAAAGGGGAACACGTTATCAATGTAGGAAGAAAAAGGAGAAAAGATGCTCTATCTGAAGGTGTTAAGAATGCATTCAAGGCTTTTATCAGAAGACATACATTTCAAGAGAAATTCCACAAGTCAGTTCAGTAAAGAAAGACCTCTAACAGTGAAGATGGCTTTAGAGGGAAGTTTGAAACACACTTATGGCAGCTTTTGTGCAGAAAATCCGGAGTTGAAAGTATCTTGCAGCAAGTTTGTGCTCACCATGTCTAAGACAAAATATCTACAGTGCCTTTGTGAATACTGTAAGGTGAAGATAACGAACAGTGATCAATCTCATAACTCCTACAAGCAATACAAAATAGATAGTTGGGCAAACACGGACCCCTGGACACACCAGAGGTGGGATCAGGTGCCCAGGAGGAGCAAGCATCCCCTGTCGACTGGTCACACCCGCCGTGAGCCCCATATCCCGACCAGGTAAACGGAGTTATCCGCAGTCAAAATCAGTGTGCCAAGAACGGTTTAACAATCGGTATGAAACACGTCAGACAGCATTTGACCCAATGATAAGTTGTATTGACGAACTAGATCGTTATAACGACCATAGAATTTGCGAAATGCTGATTTCAATTTCAAAGTAAGTTTTTGAATGACTGATCACTAGATATGAATATTTCCGTTTTTGTTGAAGAAGCAACTGTCTATGATGTCAAAAAGTCTAGTCTTTAATTTATCGTGAGGAATGGTCGTGTATAGTGTTGAAAAGTCATAGGTTTTAATGCTATTGATTTGGGAAAAATTCTGTGATTTCAAGTTTGTGTGAACATTGATTTCAAGCTTCAGAGTTTAAGACTTTTCTGCTCAATGAATGAACTTGAAAACATTGCTGATGACAGATACATGTTATCAAGACTAAACCCTTTGCCCAAAAGAAGACAACTTTTATAAGGATTGCATAGGCAGAAATTGCAACCTTTGTGAAATTTGTGGATGCAGTCTCTGATGTGAAGAACAGATTTTCAGGATCACAAATTACATGGAACGATGACAATTAGGGACAAAAACAACAGAAGTAAATGGAAGAGAAACTTTGAAGAAATTCATGGAATTAAAAGAATTACAGGAACAGTCCTTGAGTTTCTGGATCAAATGAGACTCGGAACTTTTACCATTTTCAAAACATTTGTTTAATGCACAATGACAATCCAAGGAATTTGAAAGGAAAAATTCCAAGAAATTGGGTCATGATGTGTTTGGATTTTGCTGAAAACTATTGTTGCAGACACCAAGATGAAGCCCAGAGTGCCCATTGGACATGTAAGCAAGTCACGCTACACCCAGTCGTGGCTTACTACAAGTGCACTGAAGAAAACTGCAATGAAACAGTCCGATAATATGTTGTATTCATATCAGCAGACCATAAACATGACTATCATCTTGTTCAACACTTCATAGCAAAATCCAATGAAAATTTAATTCAATGTATGGGCCTCAAAATTGAAAAGGAAATCCAGTTTCCTGATGGTGCACCTACACAGTACAAATCCAAGTACAATTTTGTGGACATAAGCATGTGTCATGACGATTTTGGTTTTAGTGTGGAGAAGCACTTTTTTTGGGTCAAGGCATGGGAAAGGGCCATGTTATGGAGAAGTAGGAGTGATTAAGAGGAGTGCTAATTTAGCTGTTACAACAAGATGAACTATAATTTCCAATTCAGAAGACTTTTTCAATTATGCAAAGAATAAACTTTCAATAGAGGGTCACTCACACCCAAAGAGAACTTTCTTTTTTTGTAAAAAAAGAAGATGCGAACAGAGATAGATCACACATAACAAATAGAGTCAAACCTGTGAAGCAGTGGCGGAGTCTTCATTCCGAGGGATACAACAATACATTGTGACTGCCAGGGAGCGGAGCTGTTTTTGTGATGCCTGCATTGGAATCGCTGCAGATTCGGAGTGCCAATTTGCTTCCTTGACGGGGGAATGGAAGTTGTGCAACCTAAAAGTCGGGAATCAAAGGCACAGAAACAGAGGCTATTACATGTTATTAAAAAATGTTAAGCTTAACATGAATTTAAATCTTATGAAATATTTTTTATCATCAATTAATTTTGAATACATGTATGTCAAATTTTCAGATGATGAGGATGACTATGAAGTAAATGATGAGCACACTTCAGCAGTTCAGGAAGGAACTCATGAAACCTGTGACATTCCCATTGATCCTGAAGGTGATATTTCTGAAAATATAGATGAAAATAGATCTGGCAGAAATGAGCATGGTATGTACTAGAATATGATACTTTTTATTGTTGTATTGGTACATGGAAATAGTATTGATGAACAGGTTGGGAACACTTCCTCTATAGCGAGATATTCTCGCTAAAACGCGATTTATCCCTCTTTAGCGAGAAATAAACATGACCATAAACAGGTGTTTTGGCGTCTTTATTGAAAATAATGGCAAATCCCTTGCAACGCTGAATAAGTGCGACACACACTCAACATGACGCGAGTTGTTTCTATGAAATTGACAACATAGCCAAGAAATTACTGCGTAAGACGGAAGTAGTCTGAAATCCAATACACATCGTGGGTGTTTTTGTTTTGATTAATATATTTGTAGAAGCATCACACATTTTAGCACTTTTTCTTCTTTTCACGTGAAACACGAAGAGATGTATTCCACGGGTGTTTTTCTCGGTTGTACGAGATATATTTACTCTCGCTAGAGAAGGATAATCGCGTTTTAGCGAGAATATCTCGCTGTAGGGGAAGTGTTCCCAACCTGATGAAAGGTGAAGATAACGAACAGTGATCAATCTCATAACTTCTACAAGCAATGCAAAATAGATAGTTGGGCAAACATGGACTCCTGGACACACCAGAGGTGGGATCAGGTGCCTAGGAGGAGTAAGCATCCCCTGTCGACTGGTCACACCCGCCGTGAGCCCTATATCCTGTTCAGGTAAACGGAGTTATCCGCAGTCAAAATCAGTATGCCAAGAACGGCTTAACAATCGGTATGAAACACGTCAGACAGCATTTGACCCAATGATAAGTTGTATTGACGAACTAGATCGTTATAACGACCATATAATTTACGAAATGCTGCTTTCAATCGAGACAGTTGAAAACCCTGTACCATCAACTTGTTTGTCAGTAGCTTACCTCGATTTAAAAACTGACTATACGCAGAACACAGAATCTTTAAATTCTTTTGACAGATTTACAAATGATTGGTGTCCATTTGGCATCCACTCTACCTCCATCTATTCTGGATGAATCTGTTGAGTTAAAGAGCAGTTCGACCACATCTCACAATGTAACAGTATATAGGTAAGAAAACTAAACCTAGAATTTTCACTAATTTTTCACCATTGTAAACAGTTTTCTTTTTTCAAAGGAGCAGGGTGGGTGAGTTTGCTAGTTTGACTTAGATGCTTATAATTATGCTGCAGTTCACAATTCCATTATATACAACTAATTTACATTGAATCACAGTGCAGGGAAATTTGTTGTTGCCACTTTATCAAGAGACACAAGGATTGTTCCAGCGTATATGTAGCAGAGGTAATAGTTCATCACGTGATGCAATTAACAGAAATATACTGAACACACTGTTTACCAGGTTCTGTTTTTTCAACACTAATAAAATTTAAAAGTCAATTTCCAGTGATTAAAATTTTATTTTCATTTGTGTAATTATTAAATCAATCTGGGTTTTTTTTACACACAAAACCATTGATCATTAAAATGTTTAAACTTTAAAGAATGCTGAACTTTTTTATGTAATTCCATTTTGTAGATTGAAGAAGTCTCTGAGGAAGAAATGCTTCTTAATTTTATGGCCAAAGACACTACTACTGGACTCTACTTGTGGCCAACAAAAAGGGACAAGGGATGGGAGCCATTTTCCTTAATTAAAAAGATTCTTGGGACGCCATTCCTTGTCCCAGAAAAATCATCAAGACGAAAACAGTTGTTTAAATTTGATTCAGATTAAGCAAATTGGAAATAAAATCAGTTATTATCACTACATATAAGTGTTTGTTATTTTTTGGTTCTTTTTTTATCCATAAATTCAGATTTTGGTGTTCATGTTACTTACTTTATATTCCCTTTTTTGGACAATAAATAAATGTTATGACTACTTTGATTAATTTCATTTCTTAAAATATTAAATATGGTTTTTACAAAGAAAATAGATTCCATTTTATTCCAAATTCAGTTGCTGGTTAATGTTCAACAAAGTATTTGTTCATCATTTATGTAAGTAACGGTGTCCATTGGAATCTATAATATATTCTTTTATTTAGAAGGCAAAATGCAGGAATGAATCATGCAGTAAAACATGCATATTGGTGTTCATATACCTTAAGAGTGATAACACAAGAAAATGTTGCTTGCTGGTTTAAAATACAGTCACTGGACACTAAGTTACGTAAAAGGTCAGATATGCTATTGTATTTGGATCAGCCTCTCCTCTTGGAGTTATCAGATTTTATTATATACCCATCAATGTATCGTTCGTTGATACTGTGGATTTCATAGTGTGTGATCCGGTTTTCCGGATCACCACACTGTGGTTTTCTGATTCCGTATCAGTATCCTCTGAAACTGATGCATCAACGCAACGTTTTTTGCTTAAAATATTGGCCGCGTCACAAACAAAACTGCATACACAAAACATAATTTCACTGTATGTCTGTATTTTTGATAATTTGGATTACATTTAGTATCATATAAATGTGGATTTAAAATGCATAGGGGGTATATAATAAATATATCATTACTACAGTAACTTGATCCGCAGAGTTGGATCACGTCTCGTTGACAGGCGCGGATCATCAGATCAAACTCGACGCTTTGCGACTCGTGTGATCTGATGATCCGCGCCTGTCAACTCGACGTGATCCGACTCTTCGGATCAAGTTACTGTAGTAATAATATATATATCTTCCCACTATTTTCCCCCAGAAATATGAAATGTACTTAGCTCATTTAAGAATAGAAATAAAAAATCTGATCACTTTTATAAAGTAACCCTCAAGTCACACATGCAAGGTGAAGATAACTAACAGTGATCACTAAATGGGGCGATCCTTCGGATGAGACCGCATAAACCGAGGACTTGTGTCACAGCAGGTGTGGCACGAAAAAGATCCCTCCCTGCTCAATGGCCATGAGCGCCGAGTATAGGCCTAAATTTTGCAGCCCTTCACCGGCAGTGGTCACGTCTCCATATGAGTGAGGTATTCTCGGAGAGGGACGTTAAAGAATATTCAATCTACCAATATGTGAAAGTTCGTACATTTACCGATATCCTGTAGATTAGTGTTGAACCCGAAGAAATACAGCAAGATAATCTCGGTTGAGATTCGGCTTGGCTGAATATTTGGACTGACGCCTTCACCGAATCTCGGATTAGTCCTTCATAGTTCTAGCAATTAATGTACACATAGGTGACACAACTGTTCGCTTCAAATCAGTTAGTTGACTATTAAACCAAATCTGAATCACTATTAATGCTGTATTACCGTCTACAGTAAGTATGTAAATTCCATAAAATAAACCATCACTAATTTTTCCGTTCAAATGAAGACTTCTATGACGCAATATTTTATCTTCCAAAATTGAAGAGTTCCTATACTTTGTTTTTTAAATTAGCTAAGTGCAAGTAGGTATGTAGAGATATGTACAATGTATCAATAACTAGATAAAGCAGACTATAGGAATTCTTCAATCCCAGGAGATAAAATAATGTACCATGGAAGTCTTCATTTGAACGGAAAATTTAGTGCCCAATTTCATTTTGGGACTTTTATACCTAGACGGTAAGTAATCCAAAATCAATAGAGATAGAGAGTTAGTTTAATAGTCAAATCACTTATTTTAAGCAAACAGCAGTGTCACCTAAGTGTACATTAATTGCTATAACTGGCCGAAGCTGAAAGTAAATTTTCAGACATGAATTATGAAGGACTGCTCCGATATTTGGTGAAGGCGTCAGTCCTAGTAAGAGGAATCAACAGATTTATTTCTTAATATATGAAATAGCTATAACGTTTACAGAGAATTTATGCTTGAATGGAATTAAAAGTCACCTCATTGTTAATCTAAATGTTATGATACAAGTATTTAGTTTAGAAATAAACTCCCAGAAGAGCTCCCTAGTTAGGATTGTAGTGCTGTGGTCACAGTCTCTGTTAGTTAAAAAATAATGTATCAAACAATAAGATCATGAATTATCGTTGTTATATACATACCACACTCCCTATTGTAAGGATACACATACACGGTATTATGTGTAAATTTACATGTAATTGTAAATTTATAAATGTTCATGTGCGTTAATGGCGTTTTGCCAGGGAGGAGGGGGGGGGGGTATAAACTACGGGTGTTCTTTTCATCCTCTACCCATAAGTGTCGCTGCTCGCTAACACCTCTGTCAATACCGAAATTTCAAAATTCTTGAAGAAGGCTTTGTAAATTTTTATACAAACGTGCAACTTAATTCGCTTAATCAAGTTATGATGCAGAATTTTGAGATAAAATTGTTTTACCGCTTGTAAAAAATTCCCAAAAAGGTTGATTTTAATCAAAATGAATAATTTTTTCTCGATTTTTTTGGTGCTATCCTATCTACATTAATCATTCTAATTCTTAAATTCCGTTCCGCGTTTCAGCAACACCCTTTGAGCAGGGAAGGGATCCATATCGTGCCGCACCTGCTGTGATACGGGGCCTCAGTTTTTGTGGTCTCATCCGAAGGACCGCCCCATTTAGTCGCCTCTTACGAAGCAAGGGGTACTGAGGACCTATTCTAACCTAATGATTTGTTTACCTGATCAGGATATACATGTAGGGGTCACGGCGGGTGTGACCGGTCAACAGGGTATGCTTACTCCTAGGCACCTAATCCTACCTCTGGTGTGTCCAGGGTTCCCTGTTTGCCCAACTATCTATTTTGTACTGCTTATAGGAGTTATGAAATTGATCACTATTCGTTATCTTCACCTTGCATTCACCTTTCATTTGTAGATATTCAAATAATCAGTCTGAAATATGAAACATACCATGCCATGTTGTATATGATTCGATCATACTTTGATTTTTAAGGTCACCTGAGTAAACTCAGGTGACCTATTGCAACTGGTTGTCGTGCGTTAACAATTGAACATTTTTACTTCTTGATAACTACTATTTCAATTCTTTTCAAATTTGGTATGAAACATCCTTGGAACAAGAGGGACATAAATTGTAAACAGGATTCCTGCACCGCTGGGGCCCAAGGGGCGGGGCAAAAACTGCCCTAAATTGATCAATGCAAAACTAAATGCATAGTGATGTAGAGCGTGGCCGAGTGGTTAGAGCATCGCGCTCAAAATCACGCGACCTCTCACCTCTGTCGGCGCGGGTTCGAATTCCGCTCGCGCGGGTAAGTGAGAAAATTTCCCAGTTTACTTTCGGAAGGTCGGTGGCCTCTTACCAGGTACATTGTATCTGGGGTCTCTCTTCCGACAATAAAAACTGGGCGCCACCAGATAACTGGAAAAAAGATTGAGTGTGGCAGAAAACATCAATCAATCAATAGAGCAGGAGGGCCTCTACCAAAATTATAAATTTCATGATCCCCGGGTTAGGGGTTTCGACCCCAAGGCGGGGCCAAACTTAGTATATAGTGTTTATGTGTAAAACACTTAAATAACATCTTCTTTAGTGCTATTGATAATAAATCGAAACTAAATGTATATTTAGAAAGAGCAGGTAGTCCTTTACCAAAATTGTAAATTTGATGATCCCAGGGGTAGCGAGTTTGGTATTATGATGGAGCCACAATGGTCAGTTATTAAGTGTGTGAAGAATAGAATTTTTTAACTTCTTGATAACTACCATTCTGATTGTTTTCAAATTTGGTATGAAGCATCTTTGTAACAAGGGGGAAATAATTTGTAAATTTCAGGATTCCTGAACCCCTGGGGCCTAAAGGGCTGGGCAAAAACTGCCCAAAATTGACCAATTTTCAAAAATCTTCTTCTCTAGAACAGTTTACTGCACATGTTTGATGTAAACTAAATGAATAGCGATGTAGAGCATGAGGGCCTCTACCAAAATTGTAAATTTCATGATCCCCGGGTTAGGAGTTTTGACCCCAGGGCGGGGTCAAACTTAGTATATAGTGTTTATGTGTAAAAAAAAAATTGAATTAACATCTTAAGTGCTATTGATACTAAATTGAAACTAAAAGGTTATTTAGAAGGAGTGGTAGTCCTTACCAAAATTGTAAATTGTATGATCCTAGGGGTAAGGCTTTGGTTTCAGGGTGGTGTCAAAATTATAATTATGATTTGAAGGACGTGTTTAAGTTCGCTGATATTGTATAAAATCTAAATCCATCCTTAGGAAAAGCAGTAAAGGATGTACAAAAAATGGTTAATTTCACAATCCAGGGTTTTGACTTTAGGATGGGTCCAAATAAGTAATCTTGTAATGTTAATACACATATCATATTATATAATTTAAAAGCCTTTCATCAGTGTATGGGGTTTTGAGGGCATTGAAGTTTGAAGAACACATCTTGTTTTATACTGTTGCTGAACATTAGATTTTAGCTTAGATATTCTGAACAGAATTTTTTTTCTAGATTTCATAGCCCTTGGGACTAGCGATACTTTTCACTAGTACTCAGGTGACCGATAAGGCCTGTAGGCCTCTTGTTTAAAATATATACTGTTTCCAAGTTGAATCAACAATAATCATTTTTGTTTTGAATAGAA
Source organism: Ostrea edulis (assembly GCF_947568905.1). NCBI lineage: Eukaryota > Metazoa > Mollusca > Bivalvia > Ostreida > Ostreidae > Ostrea > Ostrea edulis. The sequence goes on from NC_079169.1 coordinate 15,406,224, forward strand.
GTCTAAATTTATAAGTTGAATCAAATAGCGTACAATGTATTAGATAAATATATATTGGGATTGGAGAAGTCTTTGTCATTGTCTTGATACAGGACTCGTTAAATCACAAGAGTATGTTTTAAAAGATCAGATTACAGTAACAATCTTCTAAAACGTCTGCCCATGGTGTACAATAAATAACAGTTGTGCTTTTAACGACCCCTCTTTGATTGCTTCCATCTGCTGTGGGGGTGAAACAGGGTTTACAGTGTTAATGACCAAGAGGCCTTCGGATTATATCGGTCACCTGAGTACCATGTGGTGGTCTCTGTGTGTAAAGCAAATTAGTCATAGTATCTTCATAATTCATTGTCAAAGGTTGGTGAGAAGTTAACACATGTTCTGATAAATACTGAAACATTCCATTTAAAACGAAAAGTTTTACATACACATATATAGAGAAGATCTTTTTCTCAAGAGCCATTTAGCAAAAGAAGTTTTCATTTACATGAAAACTTTCTGACATAGTGCAGATTTAAGTTTGTTAAAATCATAGCCCCTGGCGGTAGGTTAGGGACACAACAGGGATCAAAGTTTTACATGCGAATATACAAGTATTGGGAAAATCTTTAAATATGGGCCAAGGTGACTCAGGTGAGCGATGTGGCCCATGGGCCTCTTGTTAAATCTGTATGGTCCGAATTACAATATTTATTTCCATCTCGTAAAAATGCTATTAAATCATCGCATGTATGTAGTTATGAGGCTGTATGACATATCTTACATTATTTCACCTGTTTTAACCTAAATTATTTGATTTTAAATCGATGTTTACAAATAACAGCGTCACTCTGCCATTTCAAGTGACAGTCACGTGACCAGTTCAAACTTTTAGATCATCGGTGGTCTTATCTGTGTGAAGCTGTGTATTTTGTTACAACAGTACCGTGCCATAAGTTTAATAGAAATAAAAAATATCAAATACCTCTTAGTGAAAGGTGAAGATAACGAACAGTGATCAATCTCATAACTCCTATAAGCAATACAAAATAAATAGTTGGGCAAACACGGACCCCTGGACACACCAGAGGTGGGATCAGGTGCCTAGGAGGAATAAGCATCCCCTGTAGACCGGTCACACCCGCCGTGAGCCCTACATGTATATCCTGATCAAGTAAACAAACCATTCAAATTAAATATACATAATGCTTGGTTATTTGAATTGCAAAATCTTTTGGGAGGATGGGATTACGTGCATTTACAAACGACCCAGTGTTGTAGAGGGTGTTGATATAATGGTCCTCTCTGTTGCATTTACAATATGCCAACATCCATAAAGTCTCGGGGTTACAGGTTTCGGTTTCATAGCCTAACCCTAACCCTGAGATTAATCCATTATTTTCATCTAAAAATGTATATTGAAGATTGGAGTGCCAAACTTTTACCCCTACAATTACATGTAGCAGTGATGGTTCTTTATCTTGCGCTTGATCGCACACCGCTTTATGGAACCTTCGTTTGTGAGGTTTCACGGGGGAAAACAAGAACAATTTCCAGTAGATCTATTTTAACGACTCCGGTCTGACGGCATTCAATACAAACTGAACACTACCGAGATTATGTCGATGAGAGATCTGGTGAATTAGAGGGATAATCTAACTGGTTTTTCCTTATTTTCAAGTCTTTTGTACATGCATTTTTGTAAGTGTATTGGCGCATGTTATGTAGAAAGTAATCTTCGCTAGCCAAGGGTTTACGATCCGCTCCGCTTGTCTACAACCCTTGGCTGCGTTAGCACGATTTTCGTAGCTTTGAGTGGCGTCCTCTAGCGGGTGGAAAAAACAAACTGTTTGGTTTACATCATGTTCAAAATGCGTTTTTCAACTACACTTTGTGTGTTGTAAAATAAAAATAGCTGTAACCAGTGAGTTACACTGCTTTATATCTAAGTCATTTAAAATCAATAAACTTTATTTTCGTAGGCAAAGCCTCATTGCACAGTCAACACACCACCATGTTGTATGGAGACTATGAAAATCTGATTAAATGGAAGCGTTTTGAAGACAATAACTAATTGTTTACACATTACTTCGTCTTGCACGTGTTCTGACGTAACACGATATCTAATTAGATGCAGGGGTCTTGGCCTGCATCCAATCATATGCAGGAAATTGTTGTCACGAAAATCATGCTAACGTAGAAAGTGTAAGAGGATACTGCAGTAACTCGCACTACTTATCTCCTGATTGCGTAAGCTGGTCATTTTTTTCACACATGTATTTCTTATTGGGAATCTGACTACAATCTATGCTATCTTTATCTTCATCATTGTCATGACATTCTGTGATATTTTATACCTGAATAAAATGAAAAATCTTTCACGTTTCGCCAAACAAATTTGCAGGGTGTACGCTTTGTTTAGTAAACCAATTTTAGTAAACTTTTCTGTCGTTTCTAAAAACGTCTCCAAGTTTTATCTCCTAGACACTGCCACAATTGTATTTGAATACTTTCAGTCTTATTTTGATGTTCACATACATTAAATGTATTATGAAATCAGTGAAACATTTGTCCATGATTATGTACACATCCCTTTAAAATAGTTTCCTACGGACCTGCACGTTTTAATAAGCAGATTGATACCTTAATCTTTATTCAAATTAAAATCATATCCTTTGACCCGCACTGCACGTATATCGCTAGACAAGGATCTGAAGAAACCCCGTGGAAGGTCATCTCCTGGTGACCTTGACGTGATTAGATAAACCAATTGTAATGCAATTTGTACTATCCTGAAAGCTGACGGATACGTTTGTGTGTTTTAGGTGCTTTACACATTTCAGCGATTAATGGTGCATAACAACATGTCGGCGTGCATATTGAATGTGCATACACCCGTGAATATTAACTGGGATATTGAAGTCACCTGATCGGACAACACTCGATAATTCACGTTACCAGGTTTTAAAATTCTTTTGATTTGGTATCAAAGGTAATGACTTTCAATAGCCCGTCGGAAGTACAGCTATGCAGCCTTTTCTCTTTAGCAATGCAAGTAATATCTGCATTTGCTCCGTTTTTAAAGCTGTATGGTCCGAATTACAATAATTTTTTCCCCATCTCGTAAAAAACGCTATTAAATCATCGCACGTGTGTACTTATGAGACTGTAAGGCATATCATTAATTATTTCACCTGTTTTAACCCAAATAATTTGATTTTAAATCGATGTTTACAAATAACCGCGTCACTCTGCCATTTCAAGTGACAGTCACGTGACCAGCTCGAACTTTCAGATCATCGGTGGTCTTATCTGTGTAAAGCTGTGTATTTTGTTATAACAGTACCGTACTATACGTTTAATAGAAATAAAAATATCAAATACCTCTTAGTAATTCGTTTTTACGCTCTTTCAGCCTTAAAACTAGACAGTTGCGTATGAGTTAATACATCATGTTGGGATTCCCCTGACGCGCGTGGGTCTATTTATAGACGTCTATTATGGGATGATTTATATATGTAGCCACTATATTTACTTTCTAACTAATATTCGCACTGTTTTCTTTTACATGCAGATGTTTTCAAGCATGTAATTAAGGGAAAGTTAATAACTTTTGAAAGTAATTAATCTGCTTTAAAGTAATTATGTACAAAAATAATACATGAACATCGGGTCATACAACTTTAACTATTTGATATTAAATACCGCCAGGTTCTTTTCAACAGCCACTATCACTTCGACGTTCATCTTCCCCGAACGGTCAAAAAGGGCAAGCCGTCCGATTAAAAACAGATAGATGACCCTCCATGAAAGGTGAAGATAACGAACAGTGATCAGTCTCATAACTCCTATAAGCAATACAAAATAGAGAGTTAGGCAAACACGGACCCCTGGATACATCAGGTGCCTAAGAGGAGTAAGCATCCCCTGTCGACCGGTCACACCCGCCACGAGCCCTATGGGGTTTCTTCAGATCCTTGTATAGCGATCTACGTGTGTGGAACATTTCTTCCCATTCCTTTATTATTAAAAAGACACTGGTGCTTGTACATGTACTTTGCTGACGCAGCACATTTACATTTGACCTCAACTTCAAATAATTCTGCCGAATTAGAATCAAACGACGTGTCCCGTACTAGCAATGATGCACTTACGCCATTGACCTTTTGGTTAAATAGTCAAACTTTACAGTATCTATGCTTAAGCTTACAATTTTTATCAAAGAAATGTCAATGCATTGCCTTAAAGGGGCATGAACACGTTTTTGGACTCAAGATTTTTCAAATTGTATTGTCCCAATACCACCTAGATTCAATTCGCGTTTCACTTTAATAGGAGTTTCGAGTTACTACCGAAACACCGATTTATTCTAAATTTACAAAACGTTTTGACATCATAGAGAGTTGCTGCTTCAACAAAAATGGAAAACGGAAATATCCATATGAAAGGTGAAGTTATCTAGTGATCAGTCATTACTTTAAATACCACTTTGATTCAACGCACAAGTACTCTGAAGTTGAAATAAAAAATATGCTAGATCTCTTCATTGACAATATCTTCGTAGTCTTTAGTGATCAGGTCTTCCAACAGTCTGTTGGAATACCCATGGGCACGACTTGTGCTCCTTTGTTAGCTGACCTGTTTTTAGATTCTTAAGAAGCAGAATTTATTAAAAAAAACCTTTTACATGAAAGGTGAAGATAAAGAACAGTGACCAATCTCATAAATCCTATAAACAATACAAAATAGAGAGTTAGGCAAACACGGACCCCTGGATATACCAGAGGTGGGATCAGGTGACTAGTAGGAGTAAGCATCCCCTGTCGATCGGTCACACCCGCTGTGAGCCCTATATCTTGATAAGGTAAACGGAATTATCCGTAATCAAAATTAGTGTGCCAAGAACGGCCTAACAATCGGTATAAAGCAAGTCAAACAACATTTAACCCAATGATAGGTTATATTGGCAAACTAGATTGTTATAACGACCATAGCATTTGCAAAATGCTGACTTTCAACGAGACTGTTGAAACCCCCGCACCCATCACCTTGTTTGTCAGTAGCTTGCCTCGATATAAAGACTCCTCTTGATCCCACCTCTGGGGTCAGTGGGATATAATTCAAATTGATAGTGGAAATAACGTAACTTAATGTTTGTTTAATTCTAATAAAAAAATGCGTTGAATAAACATAATTAATAATAGTAACTCCCAAGTTTTTCAATTTCAATCAGAAAGTCATTCCAAATTAAGGATGATATATACTAGTGCATCAGATGGAATCTGGTCCGATATTAATCAACTATTCTGTACTATTTTAGATTCTTTTCGCTGTCAAACAATGACTTTTAAAATCGCCCAATTGTTCTAGTGTTTATACACACACATGCACCGACTCACCTGTTCGTATGCATGCACTCCCGCGTTTAAAGTGGGCAAATACAGGAACTAATTATCCTCTGTAGATTAATGACGCATAAGTGTTATTTCATAGAGTCTCTACTACTATCAGTTTCAGTCACCACACTACAGGAGATCAATGTGTACGAGATGATGACCGTAGTATCGAAAAAAAAAAAATGGCAGCTGACCTGAGCGATGAAAAAATTACATTCACGATTTCAAACATGTATCTGTTTACCTGCGTTACATTATGATGTCAAACAAGAGGGCCACATCGCTCTCACCTTGATGTCAAACAAGAGGGCCACATCGCTCTCACCTTGATGTCAAACAAGAGGGCCACATCGCTCTCACCTTGATGACAAACAAGAGGGCCACATCGCTCTCAACTTGATGTCAAACAAGAGGGCCACATCGCTCTCACCTTGATGACAAACAAGAGGGCCACATCGCTCTCACCTTGGCCCTGCTATTGTTCAACTGTTGTGAATTTTAAAAGATTGTTTTATCCATCTTTATTTCGATGAAACATTCTGACCCCATATTGTGGCCCCAAAGGATCACAGTATAACTAAAAATGAATTCACATAGCACAGAAATCCTCAACACCAATGTGATTAAGATGGTCTTGTTGTTTTGGATAAGATTAAGGTCACAAGGTCAAAGATGAAGGTATGATACGAAAGACCTTGTCATAAGAAATCTATACATGTACATATGTATGTAAACAAGAGAGGTTTGCAAAACATATATGCCCCCCACCCCCCGGTGCAACATTGAAAAGGGTTATACACATAGGAGTTATGAGATTGATCACTGTTCGTTATCTTCACCTTTCACATGCATCATTTAATGACCTACATTTTTGCAGTTACTCCCCTTACACCGGAAGTTGGGGACGCGCTTACGAATGCGGTCCTAAGCTTCACAAAGCTTACGTTACCAAATTCTATAGTATACCAAGTTTTAACAGGTTGTATTATATCTATGACAAAAACAAGGTTTAATTTCTTCGATTTTATGAAGAAAACTTTTAAAAGTATGCACTTCGTCAAATTGTAGAGTTGGGGAAGGGGGGGGGGTGTTATAGATGTAATTAACGTTTATTTCTGTCAAAATTATGCAATTAATACCAAGGAGTTCAATTATAATCTGTTTTAAAAACAACAGACACCTAGAATTAAAAGCACAATGAAAGCATGACTTTGATACAATCAGGCACGTAGCATCGCAAGGGGGGGGGAGTTGACTTCATAATATTGCCTAAAATTTCTTGACAAGAAATAATAATTTAAAAAAATCCATAGGTCGAGAAGGAAGGCGGCAAGGGATGATTTTTCAGTTCCATTCATCAGTTAAATTCTACATTTCCACTACCATTCACGACAATGTTTTTTTTAGGGAGGGGGGAGGGGCAACCTATCCGACTATAAATTTATCTTTGCACGTAAAAATAACCAAGTTTGTATGTAATAATAAGAGGAGGCAGACCCATTGTTGCTAGGAGATTGATGATTGTTTTTGTGCTCATGTGAGTAATTGGGAGTGCAAGAAGAGGTGTAAGTTGATGAACACAAAATCTAACTTTCAAAAGATTGAATCACACGCGAAAAATAATTTTAACAAAAATATTACACTAGACATACCAATTCGAGATAGTGCTTTATTTATTGTCACCTAGTGTATAGTTAGTAACAAGTAGTGTTTTTTTTTCAGTGTGAAATGATAAATTGATAATGTACATGTATGCGTTGGTTTTACATGTGTTTTTAGGCATATCGTATTGCATGTTTTTTGTGTTTTGGTTGTCGAAAATATTGATAATGAAGAATTGCTGATATACTAAGGACATCATGATTCTTATCTAAAGATATCGAGGACTAGGTAATATTTACATAATTTATTACACCATGACCATGCATTGCTTGCGAGAAAACCACACAAGGGACACATATAAATGTAATTAGTGACGAAGGTATTTTGTTCAATCATACTATTTTTAAGTCATTACACTTAATTCTTAGAAAAATTCCTTAACTAGGAATTCATTGCAATAAAAAATTGTAAGTTTTCTATTTATTCCTTATATGGCACCGTCAACTGAGGACCGCAATTTGCTGCGCGCCCTCTGTAATCAGGGGGAAATAACTCGCATAGCGTTATGAAAAATGTAGGCCATTGATAGTAGTACATGTAAATTGAACAGCCAATAGCTTCCTATGTCAAGATTGGATTGAACATGTGACCTAAAAATCAATAAGGGTCATATACTCCTTATGTTGTACCAGTGTACCAAGTTTGGTGTATATCAAGCAAACAATTCTTAAAATATAGGAGACAATATATTACTATGTCCAGTTTAATCCTCGACCTTTGACCACATGATCTGAAAATCAATAGGGGTCATCTACTCCTTAAGATGTACCAAGTTTGATGTCTGTCAAGCAAAGGGTTCTCAAGATATTGAGCGGACAGTATATTCCTATGTCCAGTTTGACCCATGACCTCAAAATCAAAAGGGGTCATCTTCTGAAGATGTACCAGTGTACCAAGTTTGATGTCTGTCAAGCAAAAAAGGTTTTTAAAGATATTGAGTGGACAGTATATTCAGATGTCCAGTTGACTCTTGACCTTTGACCATGTGACCTCAAAATCAATAGGGGTCATCTTCTCCCGAAGATATACCAGTCTACCATGTTATATGTCTGTCAAGCAAAGGGTTCTCAAGATATTGCGTGGTCAGTATATTCCTATGTCCACTTTGACCATATGACCTCAAAATCAATAGGGGTCATCTACTCCTCACAATGTATCAGTGTACCAACATTAATGTGTGTCAAGGAACATTTTCTCACGATATTGAGCGGACAGTATTTTCCTATGTCCAGAGTGGATTGATCCTTAACTTGAAAAACAATAGGAGTCCTCTTCTACTCTTAACCAACCCATATATGAAATATCATTACGATCAAGTGGATGGTTCTCAAGATATTGAGCGGACAATATATGGTCTGCCGACCGACCGACAGGTGCAAAGCAATATGCTCCTCTTCTTTGAAGGGGGGGGGGGGGGGGCATAAATATGAAAGCTCTATCTTAAATAGCCGGAGAGATATTGAATAGATCAGATTTAGATTTTTAGAAAGTATGTCAAACTTCCAGGTCAAGGTCCAGCACGGAAGTAAATTCAGGTCTTACCATAAAAATGTAAAACTTTGATCTCCTGTTGTGGCCCCACCCTACGCCTGGGGCCATAATTTTAACAAACTGGAATATGTCCTTTGTTAGAAAACTGCCATGTAAATTTGAACTTTCCTGGCTGAGTGGTTTTTTAGAAGATTTTCCCAATATGTTTGTATGTAAAACTTTGATCCCCTATTGTGGCCCCACCCTACCCCCGGGGCCTATGATTTTTATAAACTTGTATCTGCACTATATCAGGAAGCAGCTTTCGTGTAAATGTGAACTTTTCTGGCCTATTGGTTCTTGTGAAGATTTTCCCTATATACACGCGTTACCATGTACAACTATGCTTCCCTGTTGTGGCCCCACGCTACGCCTGGAGGCCATAATTTAAACACGACTTGAATCTGCACTTTGTCAGAGAGCTGCCATGTAAATTTGAACATTCCTGGCTGAGTGGTTCTTCAGAAGAAGATTTTTGTGATATATTTGTTTGCAAAACTTAGATCCTCTATTGTGGCCCCACTCTACCCCCAGGAGCCATGATTTTAACAAACTTGAATATGCACTACAAATGTATATTAGGAAACTTTCATGTAAAGAACTTTTCTTGCGCAGTGGTTCTTGAGAAGACTTTTAAATGACCCCACTCTAATTTTGCATTTTAGTAATTATCTCCCTTTGAAGGCGGTATGGTCCTTTATTTGATCAAACTGCATTCCCTATACCCAATGATGATTTGTACCAAGTTTTATTGAAATTGATGCAGTAGTTCTGGAGAAGAAGGTGAAAATAGGAAAAGTGTACGGACAGACGACAGATAGGTGATCAGAAAAGCTTACGAGCTTTCAGCTGAGGTATGCTAATAACGTTTAAATGAAGACCGTAAATGATCAAGTTGATGAACGTATCCTATCTATTAAATCCTTTTTATGTCTCTACATTAACAAATACGAAAAGCAAAGTGCTCTATTTTACGGTCATCATAAATCTATGGTCATAAGAAATGTACGGTCATCTTAAAAATGTGTTACTGTCATCGTTCTGTAAAACTTGAGGCCGTTTATCGTTTGGTTTGCTTCAATTCCAGAATGACAAATCAATTTACACCACTGTCCAATTAAACGAAATTGTGAATGTAAAATTTTTACCGATCAATATATACACTGGCCATCGACGTGTGGTAATAGCGGAGAAAATGCGGGCTACATAGAGTTATCCTTTATGTAAAAACCACTACTTTGTCATACAATAGTACCTTCAATCGCACAATAAATCTTTAGGCATTAGTAATAACAAGCGTTAATCAAGTGAATGGTAATGCGTGCGTGGTGGTTACTTGTACATGTGAATACTGTTTCACGTCGCGCTCGAGAGTTTTTCACTTATATATTGTGACGTCACCATTGCCGGTGAAGGAGAGAAATCAGAACTACACGTACACAAACAATAGAATTTCTTTCAAGCTTGTAAAATCAATTTCAGCTTATTTCTCAGTCAAACTTGATCACCATTGCATTCTAATTGAGGGGAGATGGGTGTCTTATAGTACAAATCTGATCTAAAGAGAACACAAAATTTTACTTTCAAATCTATTAATTTCCATTTTAACCGAGGAGAGTACATCAATTCAGGTGATGGACAATTTATTGATTTAAAAAATGTCTAAAAATATTTGAACATACCTAGTTCAGACACGAATATTAGATTTATGTGAGCAGGCGCGGATTTTGGAATTTGGTGTGGTTTGCAATTTATAAGGTTTAGAAGCATCTGAAAAAATTGCAAAATTTTGCGATCCAGTTTCCTATTTGATAATTGTAAATTTGATACTTGCAAATAAAATGGGTGACTTCAATATATTTAACTATGAAAGGTGAAGATAACAAAACTATAGAAAGAATACTTTGTTCTGGTTCAATATCTGATAAAAATATGTATCCTAAAAAAGTTTGATTTAAACATATTTTGTTTTATTACAAAGAGCTGTGTAACTTTTGATAGATGAGTGGGAGTTAATGAATGGGAGAGTGAAGACCTAAAATTGTTTAGAAAAGACCGCTTAGACACCCAAACCCTTTCCATTGGCAACTATGAGTATTTCAAATTGTAGAGTCAGCATTAAGTACCGTCTTCCTATTAACTTCTGAAAAGGATATTGTGATTTCTTAAAACGACGGCGAGGGCGAAGCAGAGGAATGGATTACAAGGATTTGTTCTTACAAACGGTTTGTATCGTTACAGTCACCAGAAATCAATGCCCACATGTCAATCAATAATGACCCCTGAATGGTGGAATGCGTATACATACAATGACCCCTGAATGGTGAAATGCCGTATACATGCAATGATCCCTGAATGGTTGTTTGTATTTTGTTTAAGGTCCCTCTTGATGATATTTCACTCGTGTAGAGACGTCACCATTGCCGGTGAAGGGCTGCAAAATTTAGGCCTATGCTCGGCGCTTACTGCCATTGAGAAGCTAAAGATCTTTATCGTACCATACCTGCTGTGACACGGGGCCGCGGTTTTTGCGGTCTCATCCGAAGAACGAAAATTACCGATTACAATATAAATTATATGACCATCTGATCATCTGAGTTTATAAACTTAAAAACAGTGAAACCATACGCCTCCTAGCATTTTAATGCTAATGATCTATACAGTATATAACAACTTTCACAGAATCGGGGAAGGGGGATGACTTTCGGTTTTTTTACATGCAAAATTAATAATTTTGAGATCGAGATTAATACATGTATAAGCTTTTGGCTTATTTCTCAATTATAAGACATTGTTTGTAAACATTAAAATCAATTTAATTATGAATGAATATGGTTCAAACTAAAGTTAATTACTTTCACATACAAAGCAAGGGTGACTACTTCCATTTCTGTAGTAGTATTGAATTGTAATAATATAAGTTTGAACTGATGGACTGAACCCACACAGTGATAGAAGAACGATCGCCTCCTCCCTCCGCATTAAAGATTTCAAAGGTTGAGGAAAAATATTAGTTTTTTTTATCGTTACTGCTTTGTCGCCCCCTCACACACACATTTAGATTTATCTAAAATTTATTTTTGTAATTCGCGAATTTTTTTTTAATGAAAGTCAACTTCTCCGGCTGCCCCCCCCCTCCCCCCCCCCCTCGATAAACAAGCATTTGCTGTTGATGAAACGACAATTTCCTGACATTGTGTTAGAATGTAGCTGCTGAGTTGCAACAATGGAATAGAGCCATGTAGATCCAACCGCTATACAAAAAAAAAAAAACAAAAAAAAAAAAAAACCCGTCAATTTACGGCGCAACACTGTGCAATATTAACGTCTTATTTTAATGTATTATTTCCATTTTATCTAAACATTCCTTGCATATTTCTACACTACACTTGTCATAAAACATTAAAGTCGCATTGAAACTTAAAACTCGATGCTTCAATGAATCCCCTTGTTTACGTAGCCATGTTGTCAGTGAATATGACGAAAAGGGGATAGAAAAAAACCCTTGAGAATTCTATTGATGAATAGGAAGCATTGGAATCGGATTCTGAAGTGACATTCAACCGACCGCGAGATGTAATGATTCTGATTCTCAAAAACGTTCATCACATTTAAGTCGACAGCAAAGCGCGGATGTCTCGTGCGTTGTCCCCCTTGCTTAATAATGGATTTCTTGTTCCGGCAACGATTGAGGGAGAAATTAATTAGTTCATGTCCGAAAAAAAAGTGTACATTCTACACAACCGACTCCATCATATGATGAGAAAAAACTTAGAAGAAACTGTCCACGTTGGCCCGGAAATCACAATGTACATTATACTTGGAACTTCGTTTCCTTCCGAATTGCCGGGGATGGATTTCCAGATGAACATTTTCCACTGATGATGGACTTGTCGAATTTAATTAATCTAGACCGTCCTTCATCGTTTGTTCAATATTTTGTGATTTTGGGTGTGTTGTTGCTACATGTATAAAAATATTGGAAGTTTGCAAGAAATCATTCCGGAACATCACTTCGGATTTCATTAACTGCAAGTGGCTTTAATTACGGGCCACCAAGAGGCGGGCCTTCTATGATATACATTAAAGATTTACGCTGTGTTTCTGCAGGATGAAAATGTTTTCTGCGTGATTTGTTAATAACTTGTTTTTGATATAAAAGTAAATCATCTGACGAACGTTCAAATTCGATACAGTAAAAGTGGTTATTTACATGTGGGGAAAATGAACACTAATTACGCGGTCACGTAATAAACGCGTAAATTAAAATAAAAGACATCACAAGAGTCCTCCACATCTGCTTCATACTTAAGTATTTTATTGAAAATAGATTTAAACGGCATAGTAACAACTAAACTTGATGACAAAAGGGATGATTTCAGCTTCTCCATCGTCAACTTCCCATTTTCATATAGCTATATTACATTATCACCTGTACATGACGTTTATGTATCTCTCAACTGATTCGATACGAACGAGCTTGTTCTGCGTATAATCAGTTTTTAAATCAAGACAGGCTACTGACAAATAAGTTGATGTTACAGGGATATCAACAGTCTCGTTTAAAGTCAGCATTTAGCAAATTTCATTGGTCGTCATAATTATTTAGTTTGCCATTACTACCTATCTTTGTGTCAAATGTTGTCTGACGTGTTTTATAGCAATGGTTAGGGCGTTCTTTACACACTGATTTTGACTACGGATTACTCTGTTTAGATGATCAGGATATATAATGCAGAACACTGCTGCTCGTCTAGTTACGAGGTCGCTGAAATGGGAACACATATCTCCGATTCTGGCGAACTCCATGGGCTTCCCAATTCAAAATTTTGACTTGTACATATTGTTCCTTCCACGGATCTGCGCCGTCATGCATCGCAAGTCTTTTAAATGAATACAAACCAAGTCGATTATTATGGTAAGAATCGAAGTCGTGACTTGTAGCGCCAAAGATCAGAACAAAAAAAACAAAAAAATACGAACGTCAACTCAGCTGGGTAGCAGCACATCTCTAGAATGACCTTCCAGATGACACCAAGAAGTCAACATCTCCTGAAATTTTCAAAACACGTCTTAAAATTCAGTTTTATCAATCAGCTTTTCAGATTCTAACATATAAACTGTGACTGTTTTTAATTATTTTCAATCCAAAAAAAATCAGTATATGCACCCAGGGGTGCATGAGCCGAGTTGCATGGGATACATTGTAAAGCCAGGAATGATGTGGCATATTTATAATTGTGAAGAACTAATTTCAGTTTTAAACTTTTCGATTTACTGTCCAGAAACCATATTTGTCTGAAGTTTTCAATCTATATTCGGTCACTGTGACTTTGACCTTTGTTCTCCAAAATCAATAGGGGCCTTGCTTTGCTGGTTTCCAACAATATATACAAGTTTCATTTGATTCAAATTAAAACATTTCGAGTTATCCTCCGAAAATCTAACTTTTTTGGAATTTTAAATCTATTTTCGGTCACTGTGACCTTGACCTTTGACCTATTTTCTCCAAAATCAATAGGGGTCTTCCTTACCTGGTACATAACAATATCTTTAAGTATCATTTGATTCGGATTTAAACTTTCGGAGTTACCATCTGGAAACCAAATTTTTCTGAAATTTTCATTCTATATTCGGTCACTGTGACCTTGACCTTTTTCTCTCCAAAATCAATAGGGGCTTCCTTACCTGGTACCCAACAATATATCAAAGTTTCATTTGATTTAGATTTAAACTTTCGGAGTTATCATCCGGAAACCAAATTTTTCTGAAATTTTCATTCTATTTTCGGTGACCTTGACCTTTGACCTTTTTTCTCCAAAATCAACTGGGGTCTTGTCTTCCTTACCTGGTACCCAACAATATTTTAAAGTTTCATTTGATTAGATTGTAAACTTTTTGAGTTATCATCCGGAAACCAATTGTTGACGCCCGCCCGCCCGCATCACCAAACCAATAGCCGAGTTCAACTTCGTTGCAACTCGGCTAAAAAGCACTTGATCCCATCTCTGGTATATCCAAGGGTTCGTGTTTACCAACTCTTAATTTTGTATTCCTTCTAGGAGTTGTGGGATTGATCGCTTTTCGTTATCTTCACCTTTTATTCATATGAACAATATCGATACGAAGCACATGTATATGTTTGGTCTTCGTTTACTATAAACACGAATAATTAATATAGAATGACATCTTTATTATTCCTCTGGACGTAAAATAAGGTTATGAGTATTGAAAAGTAACCCTGATATTTTATGAAAGCCTAGTCCCTAGCTACAGCTCTCTGAGAAAGTATTGGGACAGATCAGAGAGTAACAGATTCACTCCTTACAAAAACCTTCGATTTACGGCTCACAAAAAGCTGCGCAAGGATGAGGCCTAATATCGCCATATTCTTGCATCGCCCTCTCATAAATCTAACATAAAAAATCCTAACATATTTTCCTACTATACTTGTGTCCAAACATACCTTCAAATATTCATGAAAACCCCATTCGTTGACGAAGCCATGTTAGGTAGCCAGATATATATTGAGGGACACTAGTAATGGCAAACTATTTTGGAATAATACTGGTCTATTCAATCTGATCTCCAAAAGAAAGGATCTGAAATCCCAGGAACGTGGCAACAACAAAAAAACGGAAAAAGTCCAGAACCAATATTTTCCGACGAATTTCATCGACTTATAGATGCTAAACAAATGGGAAATAGTAAGAAACGTACTTTGGTATAAGGTCACCTGATCCCACCTCTGGTGTGTCCAGGGGTCCGTGTTTGCCCAGCTATCTATTTTGTATTGTTTGTAGGAGTTATAAGATTGATCACTGTTCGTTAACTTCATCTTTCATTTTAATATTTGCATATTTTTACCTTCGATATCTTTCCAATTGAAAGAATCCGTGGGAATGTGAGCGATGTGCGTATGCATCTTGATAATCATAGAATGACTATTTTAACAACTGAGGATATTCGAAAAGAACTGAAAGTAAAATGTAAATCTAACTTTTATGAAGTACGTAAAGAGACGCAGTTCTTGCCATCATGAAATTTATTTCTTATATCTTATAACAGAGGATGCTTACTCCTCCTAGGCACCTGATCCAACCTCTGGCGTGTCCAGGGGTCTGTGTTTGCCCAACTATCTATTTTGTATTGTTTATAGGAATTATGAGATTGATCACTGTTCGTTATCTTCACCTTGCATCGATCAAATAGCAGTTTGACAGATTTTCGAAAATTACAGATACTTGACATATATTCTGCTGGAATTCCCATGGACACGAATTGTGCTCCTTTGTTAGCTGACCTGTTTTTATATTCGTATGGAGCAGAATTAATTCAAAAACTTCTACGTGAGAAGAAAATAATTTCTTGCTGTGGCCTTCAATTCGATATTGAGATATATCGACGACGTATTATCTATTAACAATAATAACTTTCATTCATATGTCAATTCGATATATCCCTGTGAGCTCGAAATAAAAGACACCATAGAGTCGTCTACTTCTGCTTCATACTTATTTCATTGAAAGTAGACATTAACGGCAAACTGACAACTCAACTGTATGACAAACGGGATGATTTCAGCTTCTCCATCGTCAACTTCCCATATTTATGTAGCAATATTCCATTATCACCTACATATGGTGTTTATATCTCTCAACTGATTCGATATGCAAGAGCTTGTTTTGGGTATAGTCAGTTTTTAAATCGAGGCAAGTTACTGACAAACAAGTTGATGGTACAAGGGTTTCAACAGTCTTGATTGAAGTCAGAATTTCGCAAATTCTATGTTCGTTATAACGATCTAGTTCGTCAATACAACCTATCATTGGGTCAAATGCTGTCTGATGTGTTTCATACCGATTGTTAAGCCGTTCTTGGCACACTGATTTTGACTACGGATAAGTCCGTTTACCTGATCAGGATATAGCGCTCACGGCGAGTGTGACCGGTCGACAGAAGATGCTTACTCCTCCTAGGCACCTGATCCCACCTCTGGTGTGTCCAGGGGTCCGTGTTTGTCCAACTATCTATTTTGTATTGCTTATAGGAGTTATGAGATTGATCACTGTTCGTTGTCTTCACCTTTCATTAAAGCATCCATAAGCTGGCATTTTCATGCTTATTGAAATCACAGTCATTGCAACTATTGCATGTATAATAGGTGTTGGAAATATATGCATCCGGAAAGTCTTTCTTTGAGTGTATCACAGGCAATTGCCTGTGGAGTGTATGAAACAGAATCGATCGCAATATCCCGATATAAATCCTAAATTCTGTAGTTACACGATTTTAAATTCGATAGCAAAAAGTTAGTTTTGTTCTTAACGAAACTGACAATTTATCGTTGCGCATGTATCGATACTTAAATAGCTACGCCTATTTTAATTAGAATGGCAAAAACATCAGACAAGAGAATTCAAAAACCTTCAGAGAGACGTTCTTCATTACTTATAAGAAAATGTCAGAGGGATGTTCTTCAGTACTCATAAGAAAGCCTTAGAGAGACGTTCTTCATTACTTATAAGAAAATGTCAGAGGGATGTTCTTCAGTACTCATAAGAAAGCCTCAGAGAGACGTTCTTCATTACTTATAAGTATGCACTTTTGTTTCTTTGTGGTTTTACATCCCATGCAAAACATTTTCACTCAAATAGAGACGTCACTAGGTTTCGGTATTCATTCCCCCTTTCAATAGTGTAAATTCCACGATATTTCAATAGTGTAAATCCCACGATATTTCAATAGTGTAAATCCCACGATATTTCAATAGTGTAAATCCCACGATATTTTTTTGGTATTAAATCCTGTAATATTTCTGCAAAATTCCACATCACCCCCCCCCCCTACATTGAATCAATATTCAAAATCGTGAAGCGGTGATATTAAGCTACGGAGATGAAACACCTGAATCATGCGCAGCCGATATTGCGTCATGAATCAAAGATTCTAGATGGATGGATCTGTAACTCTGCACTCTATCCCAATTTCTTGCCATGAAGGTACAGCTATGCAGCTCCCTTGTATGGATATCCATTTTTGGGGCTATTTCATGAAAGTTGAATATAGCGAACAGTGATCAATTTCGTAACTCCTATAAGCAATACAAAATAGAGAGTTGAGCAAACACTGACCCTTAAACACACCAGAGGTGGAACCAAGGCGCCGAGGAGGAGTAAGCATCCCCCGTCGACCAGTCACACCCGCCGTGAGTCCTGTATCTCGACCAATGTTAATGTTAGGTAACGATGATTTATATTTTTCACAACAGCAAATGCCAATTTGATATGAAACAAGAAACTGAATATTTTCGCAGGTTTAAAATTCTACACAGCTTGAACCGATGAATCCCTTGTCAGATTCATATAATAGATAAAGCAAAGTTTTCAAACAAACACGTGGAAAGTAACACTACCTAGAAATTTGATTGAAAATGTGTATTATATTCAACCTAACCGTCTATTATAGTTTCGGGACAATGCTTTGCTCTTCATTATTGCACTGAGTAACAGTTAGTTGTGGAGACCGAGCAAATACACCGAAAAACGAAGAAATTGTGTAACATTTGATACATGCATGCATCAACAGTGTAAAACTTTAAAGGGATAGGATATCTGGTGTCAATATTGATGAATCTTTACAAACATGTCTCACCGTGCGATGAAGAACGGTCATCTGCAGATGGTATTTCTACACCAGGTTGTACTGAAGGTTTTAATTCAGTAGACACCGTCAGACTATTGATCAGCGTATAATATATGACAACACGAGCGATGTTCGCTATATCCGTTTTTGACGTCTGATGTACATAGACTGGGGGATTATGGTGGACAGGTTTAATCAAGCCTTTTATGAATCTACAATTTTTCTTCGCATTAGCATTTTTTCAGCAAGTATCACGTTGATCATATTTCTAATCGGATTTTTCGTACCTTCTTGGAAATATCTGGAGTTTACTCATGACTTCAGTACTTTGGCTGCTAGCGACCCTTCTAGTTTTGAAAACTCTAATGATGTGAGCTCAAATCCAAATATATCGAGCCTATCATTCGAGGATTGGGAGAAGGAAATGAACTTTTCATATCTAGGAGAGAGTGGATTTACGGAACATTTACTGCAAACCATGAACTTATCCTATGAAGGTTCTAGTGACGGCTTTTACTCAACATATGGTACCCAAAATTTTTTCACAGCTTATGTCGTCGTTGGACTTTGGGAAACAAGAGTTTGTACAAAATTTCTATCGGAAGAAAATTGCATACCTCCATTTAAAACACAAGGTAAACTTCTAAAGTACTGTTATTGCTACCCATGCTTAAATCTTGATAAGTTGTGACACTTGCATGTTGAATAGTAGCTGCAATAATGTAGCCCTATCCGATCTTTTCATTCTGACGTTTTTGAGATAGGGCTACAATTCCTTAGGATCTCCGCAATGGTGCAAAATAATTTTATGAATAACCGATAAGCTCCGTGTATTAGTCCCAAAATGTTGTGTACACCAAAAGGAGCACCAACTTTGTGCTTGGACATGTCTAATAAAGGTGGTTTTCATTAAATATCATGTACAGCATGCAGAATTCTTCGTCTGCTCCGCCATGCTTGTCATCGCGATATCTAGTAGGTGGATCTACTGAAAAACCTAAACATTGACAATCAGCGCGAAAATGTAGTTACTCGAGCCATTTCGACAAAGCTAGGAAAATCAAATGGCTGCTGAAAGAATTTACACTCTGCGGTTCGTTTTTAACTTGGTATTGAATTTTAACCTTTCCAATACCGACGGAATAGCTTTTTCCTCCGTATTCGTCCATTGTTGTTAATACTACCTTATATGGCATATCCAAATAACTTGACAATCGGAAGTGGAAACTTCAGTACATCAAACATGGCGTATATATATGAATCGATAAATTGGAATGAATCGAAATTGTTAAAAACGATAGAAAAGAGCCTCATGTATGGTCTACTGCGTGGTCCAGTGGGTACCCTTATATGTAAAGATATTTTCTATTTTTAAAACGACCGGGTTCGTGAGGGAGTCGAACCCGGTCATTTGAGAAATAGAAAACAGCTTTTAAAATTACATATAAGAGTCGACGGCCTTATCCACTGAACCACGCAGTAGACCATACATTACTAAGGAAAATTAACGTACAGGTGAAGTTGAAAATAATACCAGTGAAGTCGTTTCGATTTTTTGAAATTTACAAAATAATGCTCTCGTGCAACAAAATTTCAAAGCGACAGTTTTTCAGAGGAAAACTTGAAGAACATGTTCATGATAAATTTATTTTATTTCACGGAGGCAGTTTTTCTGAAATTCGGTTATACCCCTCCATTTTAACGCTAAAAATCATATAAATCGCTTATTGCTTGATTTAAACTTGAAATATTTTGGCTAATTTTGTCAATACACGTCTTTTAAATTTATTTTCAAAAATTATTGAATCAAGAGATACGTTCCAATTGGTTTTATCATATATTTGAAATAACTTAAAATTTTCGATCTTTATACCTTAGAAACTGATGTCACAATTATAATACCATGTAACACTATGTATATATATATAAAAACCTTTTCCCTTCATTCGTTTATGACGTCGTTATGTACGTGAAATGTTGGGACGCCTTTATGACGTCAGACCATTTCAAAACTATTTTAAAATGTAACGCCTGAGGATTATAAAATGAAAGCGCTTGCGTTAAATTTTTAACTTTGTGTACTGTTTATTCTATTTCTTTTAACCCTTTAACTACCAGAAATTTTCGAGTTTTCCGTCGGCACATAAAAGGCGTCACTGGGCGTTAAAGGGTTAATATATATATATATATATATATATATATATATATATATATATATATATATACACACACAAACATGTATCTTATACTACATAGCTAACAACTCAAGGCAGCCCCCAACCCCCTTGCCTTACTTTGCGTACATTTCATTTTCTTTCTGGCTACGTGCCTATAATACTATCAAGACCTTTACTCTTCGACCTTGCAAACAATATATAATGAATAAAGTGGTACGTAATACGCCCGTCACAAGCTTTACAATGTAGTTGGATGGCTGCATAGTGTTTAAATTCCCGCTCGAGAATTTTTCTCTCATATGGAGACGTCATTACCGCCTTTGAGCCGGGAGGGATCTTTATCGTGCTACACTTGCACTCTGACCCAGATAAAAAATATCCACTCGCTTCAATTGCCTAACAAGAGTACCGCAAACGGAACAATATACGCCCGTCGAACAGTGAAATTCAACCTGGAACAATAGAAAAGCCTTAAAGTGAGTCATTGTGCACCAATCCATCTTTCTCATCTGACATGTGAACTGATTATGTATTTCTCTGAGAGTGAGGTTGTGACAAAATGTCGATGCAATATCTATCTATGATGATAAAAAGTCCAGGAAACCAGTTGATCTACTTTTAGCCCTGAAGTAGGTCATGGTGCACCAATTAAATTGAAATGTGAACTTATCCATTTCTCTGAAAGGGAGGTTATGACTAAATATATTTAGACACTGGGGAGGGACTCTTATTTACTAATTCAGTAAATGATTGTCATAAGTGGACACCACTGTGTTATATCCTCGAACTTAAAATTGTGACTGATTCTCTTATGAATATGAACAGTTTAGGGTAAATATATCGTCGACTGACCAGCTTCGTTGACC
Source organism: Ostrea edulis (assembly GCF_947568905.1). NCBI lineage: Eukaryota > Metazoa > Mollusca > Bivalvia > Ostreida > Ostreidae > Ostrea > Ostrea edulis. The sequence continues at coordinate 15,427,479 of NC_079169.1, forward strand.
TTAGTGGTAAACAGCGATTTTCTCATTAATCACTTGGATTAAATAAATAAATTACACACCTACCTTTAAAGTAATTAAATTCCTTTACTTTCATCCAAAAATTCCAAATTCGTTGGTACGTTAATTGAATATATTTTCGTAACAAAAAACGTCACTTTGTGGTCCTAAAACGGTGACGTCACCTATTTCGGTGACCATTGTTAATATATTTGATTTGATTTGATGTTTTCCGCCACACTCAACAATTTTTCAGTCATATGGTTTGCCAAAAGTTTGTAACTGTTAAAACGTATATACAGGAGGAATGTGCAACTAAACGTCATTGAATAAAATAACATAGTGTAGAATTTTAGACTTTTGGTATACTTTAAATTAACTTGAAGGTTTGCTTGAACAAGTAATAAGTAAATGGGCTTATTCTTTGGATGCTCGTGTTGATTTTTGGCATACGCTCCTTCTAGTAGTTCATTTTCGGAAAAAAATTGAAGACGTACTGTACCTATATATGTTTGCAAACACTACGGCGAAATTGATGACGCAATCTACACCCGGAAACGACAACGCGCACACGTAAACAAAAGGTCACCGATTCTGGTCAGTCACCGAAATAGGGCAGTTGACGATATACCGATAGCTAAAGGACACTAAATGTCATTAGTTTCTTGTCTTTGAAAAAAGCTTTGATTGGGTTCGATATGTGTTTTACAAGCTATTTCCGTAAAAAACAAGCGATGAAGCTAAAATGTAATGAAGATCAAACTCCTGCTCGAGGAGTCAAAACTTGCTGTGGGCAGACAATTTGTCCTGGTGACTGGTCTTGAAGGCCATCCAAAGAAAGAAATTCCAGATGAATAATTGTCTGGGTCATATCTATGTAAATTGTATAAATCTAATTCAAACATTGTGACCTGACCTTTCGTATAAGACAATCTCAGTGGCATTTCTCTCCAACATGCACCATGGTCAGCTGACAATGGTCAATAATGGACTATCTGAAAGTTGGCATTAGGGTTCCCTATAACTAAACAGTGTGTATTACACTGGCCAAGATCTAGGTCAACTTCAAAGTTACAAATATTGGTCCAGGCCATAATTTTGTACTGCAGAAACATCAGAAGAATTACGCTTCTTTTCTGATAACGACAAATCAAGGACATCCGCTTCTAAAACGTGTTCAAAATGCAACACTGAAAATGAAGTTCTTCATTGTGTTTTACTCTAATGGCCTTTACAGTCCTCTTGTAAATTCCATCTTGTTTTTCTTAGTAGTGTGTTGATTGATTTTCTTTACACGTTTTCTTGGTTTAGAGACCTTAAAAGCCTTGAGATATCATCGTCGGATTTTAATGTATGGGAAATGTTTATAAACACGCACATTCCACGCGTTTTATGATTGTTGATAATGTATGACGATTAGAAATTTTGTTTTATGTTTCAATACTTTTTTTGAATCATTATCCTAAATTACATCTCAAACAAGAATAACTCCGTTGTATTTCCTTTTTATTATCTTTTATTTCAAGTCGAGGTTGTCATATTGAAATTTTCACAAATTTCGGAAGTACTGTAGCAGTAGACAAAAGTGTTCAATCTCAATGATAGAAAGCACCTTTGTAATGTACAATTGTAATTGTTAAGAATGATTTTACACCTTACAGTCCAATGAGAGTATTTCTCTTCCAGTTTACACCAGCTATATACTGTTAACTGTGACAACGAAGATAGTTTTGTTTTACCACCGCGGTGGCAGAGAGGTTAGATCGTTCGCCCCGCATGTGGAAGGCCGGGGTTCAAATCCCGGCCGCGACAGACCTAAGTCGTTAAAACAGGTAGTGACAGTTCCATCACCAAACGCTCGGCATCAGGTGTGAATGTCACGGGTCCTCGGAGATGACGTTAAAAACGGATGGCCCGTGTCACAGTAGGTGTGGTACGCTAAAGAACCTTCACTGCTCAATAGCCGTAAGCGCATAGGCTTAAATTTGAAGCCCTTCACCGGTCTTGGTGACGTCTCCATATGAGTGAAAAATTCTCGAACGTCTCGTTCAGCAAGATACAATCAATCAATTTACGGTGTCAATATCTAATGTTTCAACCGATGAAGCAATGAAATTCACACTCGTGTAATATTTCAACGCTGACCAGGCAATAGTTCAAACATAGATCCCTCTTTCTCTCTCAGTAATTACTAATATAGCAAAAATTGTAAAACATGTATTTCGTAAATGAATTGTAAACCTTTTCATAGTGCATAGTTGGTTTTGTTGTGGAGGTAGTTGACAAAGGGTACTAGAACCTTGGAGTGACAATGTTTAAAAATGGTGTATTAAAAGATTTCAAAGAATTGAGTGATAAAGTAACCAGAGCTGTCTATGTTGTAATTGGTACATTGTACTTATACTACAACTGCCCTTTCAAAAGATGAAATTTTTCAAAACCATGCTTCAGTTTTAGACACATTTGATATCCAAGTCTATGGGTCGGATGAATATGAGTTACCGTACCTTTACTGGATTCCTAAATTTCATAAAAAGTTGAAAAGCCTTAGAAACGAAGATACATTGCTGGATCCAGTAAGTGTTCTACCATCCTTGCTCATCACGAAAATATTAACAGCTGTAAAGGAGAAACTTCGAACGTACTGTACCACTAGATATACCAGAAGTGGTAAATCAAATGTAGATTGTAAAGAACTTTTAGTAAACTTGAAATGGCCAAGCTTTTCTCAATCAACAACATCGAAACGTATGACTTTTCAACACTACTATTCCTCACCATAAACTTTTTGACATTATAGACAATTGCTTCTTGAACAAATATGGAAAACGGGAATATTCATATTTAGTGATTAGTCATCCGAAAAATTACTTTGTTAAACACCACTCTGATTCCACGCACAAGCACTCTGGAGTTACTTATTGACAATATCTTCGTAGTCTTTCGTGATCAGGTCTTCCAACAGTCTGCTGGAATTCCCATGGGTATGAATTGTGTTCCTTTGTTACCTGACCTGTTTTTATATTCACATGAAGCAGAATTTATCCAAAAACTTCAACGTGAAGAGAGAAAAAATCTTGTTGTGGCCTTCAATGCAACATATCGACGTTTTGTCTATTAACAATGCTAAAAACCTCTAGCTGTGGCATTCAATTCGACATTTAGATATATAGGCGACGTTTTGTCTATTAACAATGCTAATTTTCATTCATATCTTGATTCGATATATCTCTGTGGACTCTAAATAAAACACACCATAGAGTCGTCCACTTCTTCTTCATACTTAGATATTTTATTGAAAATAGATATTAATGGCAAGCTAACAATTCAACTTTATGACAAACGGAATGATTTCATCTTCTCCATTGTCAAATTCCCATATTTATGTAGCAATATTCCATTATCACCTACATATGGTGTTTATATCTCTCAACTGATTCGATATGCAAGAGCTTGTTCTGCGTATAGTCAGTTTTTAAATCGAAGAAAGCTACTGACAAACAAGTTGATGGTACAAGGGTTTCAACAGTCTCGATTGAAGTCAGCATTTCGCAAATTCTATGGACGTTATAACGATCTAGTTCGTCAATACAACCTATCATTGGGTCAAATGCTGTCTGACTTGTTTCATACCGATTATTAGGCCGTTTTAGCACACTAATTTTGAATACGGATAACTCCGTTTACATGATCAAGATAAAGGGCTCACAGCGGATGGGACCGGTCGACAGGGGATGCTTACTCCTCCTAGGCACCTGATCCCACCTCTGGTATATCCAGGGGTCAGTGTTTGCCCAACTCTCTATATTGTATTGCTTATAAGCGTTACGAGATTGATCACTGTTCGTTTTCTTCACCTTTCATTTATTAATAATCTATTTCATTCATATGTCGATTCGATTAATCCCAGTGAACTCAAAGTGAAACATCGCAGAGTCTTCCACATCTACTTCGTACTTGGATATTTATAGAACATAGATGTTAACAGCAAACTAACAACTCAATTTTATGGTAAACGGGATGACTTCAGCTTCTACATCGTTTAACTTCCAAAATTTATGTAGCAAATAAAAAAACTCCAAGGAATGCTTATTGGCATATGCATTGAGTTGCCGGATATATTAAACCCGGTAACATATTTCATAAATTTCATGAACAATAGCACAAGTGTAAGATTCTGTTGATCAATTAACGCATACTTTTATTACTTTCCATGTTACGTTTCTATATAAGGAAGGGATTGTTTTCATTTCGAGGTAAGCCTCTTTGAAGCGTCTGAAAAATTTCCTTAAGCGTAAGAAATAAGATCTAAAGATAAACACAGCAACGTGATAGCTGCATTGGAATTTTAAGTTATGTCATTATAAAACAACAGATAAAACCAGAATTAATATGATAAGATTGTAGTAAAACTAAGAAGATGACAATTTTGTATCTATGTCAGCACGCGCTGACCTCGCATGACCCAAAGTTAATCGGGGTCACTGTCAACGACGGGGCAATCTTGCTTTGTCGAGATGGCAGGTTTGTTTGAGTTTAATTTTTAATGATGTATGTGAGTATTGAAATTTCCATAATGAATGTTTCCGCCAAATATCCACTGAAATCCGCGAACAGATGTTGAAGCCGAGGATTATTGAGTGGACACATAATTCACTTGAGATGACGAGATGGTGGATTGTGGGGTGTTTCAAAGTGAAGGATTCGGGATGTTTGTGTTAATTTTCGTTGATGCTACTGTAATTGTTGATGATATTTTTGTGACCTTATATTTGCATGATTTGGTTTGCTGGGATATTGTCATTCAGTTTACTGGCTAGATATTTCTGGGCACTGATTTGAAAGACGTTTTCCAGTTTCAATACATGAGCACTAAACCATCATACATACTTCCCAGTTTATTTTTACAACTGCAGCAGAAGGTAAGAGTTTGTTAAAGAAGCCAAGTAAAATAGATCTGTCCCCGAACTGTAATTACTCGGGCGTTTCTCAGCATAGCGTTGTAAATAAGAACCGGACATCGATGGGGTTTGGCCGCGTTGTTCTACAGATCCCCTCAAACCGAAAGGTACAGTGTTATAAAACCACAGGGCCTGAAGGATACGGTCAGGTGATTGTTCACTCAACTGACCACTGTTGCTTAATTCATGGACCTTTTTCATTATTTATTGGATCACTTTTAATACGCCCTTTTTTATGTTATAGCGATGTCCGTACGTCTGTTTTCTGGACGTTTTTCCCTTACAGATACAGATATTGCCCTGAAATATACACACGAGCTTCCACTCAGAGGAATACAAGTTCAATTTGCATTTCAGCTGGATTGGTCCATCTTTGACCTATTTGTTTTGGAAAAAAATAAGTCTAACAGTTTTCTGGGCTTTTTACCATTATGGATACAGATATTGCCCTGATATTTAGTCAAAGGTTTTCTCTCGGAGGAAGGCAAGTGCAGTAAACATTTCAGCTGGATTGGTGCACTGTGATCTATAGTACTTTAGGGGCAGAAGTAGGTCAAACAGTTTTCCAGATTTTCTTTTTTGGAATGGTCACAGGTATTGCTCTGAAATTTAGTCACAACCCCCTCTCAAAGAAATACATAATCAGTTCACATTTCAACTTAATTGGTGCACCATGACCTACTTTAGGGCTAAAAGTAGATCAAATGGTTTCCTTGACTTTTTATCATCATAGATAAATATTGCACCAACATTTTGTCACAACCTTACTCTCAGAGAAATACATAGGTTTTTCTATTCAGAATGTCTGTTATGTCAATTCAGAGTGACACTATGCTTCCAGGTTGAATTTCACTGTCCGACGGGCGTATATTGGACCGTCTGTGGTACTCTTGTTTGGTCATCTTACCCATTCCTTTTCGTTTTAACATTTTTATGCCCCCGAGATCGAAGATCGGAGGGCATATTGTTTTTGTCATTCTGTCTGAAACTTTAACCTTGCTAATAACTTTTGAACAGTAAGTGATAGAGCTTTGATATTTCACATGAGTATTCTTTGTGACAAGACCTTCCCGTGGGTACCAACATGTTTGACCCTGTGACTTTGACCTACTTTTTGAAAATTTTAACCTTGTTTATAAGATTTGAACAGTAAGTGATAGAGCTTTTATATTTCACATGAGTATTCCTTGTGACAAGACCTTTCCGTTGGTACTAACCTTTTTTACCTTGACATTTGACCTACTTTTAAAAATAATGACATTGGTCATCACTTCTAAATGGTAAACATTAGAGCTTTCATATTGTACATGAGTATTTCTTGACGACAAGATCTTTCTATTGGTACCAAGATATTTGTCCTTGTGACCTTGGTCATCTTCGGAATTGGCCATTATCGGGGGCATTTGTGTTTCACAAACACATCTTGTTTTGTTTGCTGAGAACATCTCGCACTTGTGCGACATTAGGGCTAATGTTAGTGTAATTATAATTATATCGACGTAGTGACGGCGTAGCTGACAGTCAAAGCTGGTTACTATTCCTCTCAAAGAGCTGGGTTCATACAAAGAATCGTCAGTTTTCCTCATGCTAATGAAAAAACGACATAGTAAACTTGATAGTGCAGAACGGGGATTTCATGTATTTTAGCTCACCTTAGCTGAAAGCTCAAGTTAGCATTTCTGATCGCCTGTTGTCCGTTGTCTGTGTGTCTGTAAACCTTTTACATTTTCGACTTCTTCTCCAGAACCACTGGGCCTATTTCAACCAAATTTGGCCAAAAGCATCCTTGGGTGAAGGGCTTTCAAGTTTGGCCATGTTCCTTTCAAAGGGGAGATAATCACAAAAATGCAAAAATAGGGTGGGGTCATTTAAAAATTTTCTTCTCAGGAACCACTGGGCCAGAAGAGTTGAGATTTACACGAAAGCTTCCTGACATAGTGCAGATTCAAGTTTGTTCAAAGTATGGCCCCCGAAGGTATGTTGGGGGTCACAATAGGGGATGAAAATTTTACATACAAATATATAGGGAAAATCTTTAAAAATCTTCTTCTCAAGAACCATTGGGCCAAAGAAGTTGACATTTACATGAAAGCTTTCTGACATAGTGCAGATTCAAGTTTGTAAAAATCATGGCCTCCAGGGGTAGGTTGGGACCACAATAGGGACTAAGGTTTTACATGCAAATATATATGGAAAGTCTTTAGATATGGACCAAGATGACTCAGGTAAACGATGTGACCTATGAGCCTCTTGTTCGTTTTTCTTTCACTTCAACGGTGATTTTTGTATTCCTAAACAGTGATTCATTCATCTAATTTAGTGGTAAATTTAATGCAACGTACTTCGATTGTCTTAACGGGCTCACGGTGGGTGTGACAGGTCGGCAGGGAATGTTCACTCCTAGACTGGTATGTTCAGGGTGTTTGTCCAACTCTTTATTTTGTATTCCATTGTGGGAGTTATGAGACTGATCACTTACACATGGAAACCATTTTTGTGCTGCTATTGTTTGACTTAGTCTGCTCCGTCACGGTTTGGGAAATTAAACTTAGGCTGTCGAATGCGACATTAACTGAAATAGAAATTTCAATCTTAACCCTAAATACATCCTAGAACAACTTTGATGACAATTGCGTGCCCTTTACCGTCAATTCTAACAGAGTCCTCAACTTCAAAGGATGGTATGTTGTTTTCTTTATGTGGCGCATGAATACATAGATGTATTATATGATTGATCTACATAATTTTTTGTTATTGATCCTATCGTTTTCCGAACCCGCGTTATAAACCCGGAAACAGTGCTGTTGTATGATGATATTCCATTATCATCTGCATATGGTGTTTATGTCTATCAGCAGATTCGATACGCAAGAGCTTGTTCTGGGAATGACCAATTGTTATGCCGTTCTTTTTTGTTACTACGAATTGCTCCGTTTACGTGATCAAGGTATAGGGCTCTCATCGAGTGTGACCGGTCGACAGTGCTGCTTACTCGTACTAGGCACTTGAGTTCACGTCCTGTATTCTAATCCGGATCCCCACATGATGCGTCATAATTTAAGGATAAAAGCCTTTAACTGAGCTTTATTTTTGAAACCAAGGGAGATAGGGTTTTCATATTTCACATATAGATGCCTCATGAAAAGAACTTAGAACATAGGAAATATATGGGGGAAAAATCTTTGCAATATTGCAATTATGAAGTAAAAGATGCATTAACAAATGTATATTAATAAGAAAAACAGTTTATCTCCACCTCAGTGACTATAATAACAAGGCTAATTTTGGTTGAATAATGAAGGAATCCGGGCATGTTAACCTACAATATGGCGGCCAATGGGAATTAACTCTTGCTTAATCGCTTCGATGGAAAACCATCTATAGGGATAGGGCTTAATATTTTATATGTAGATGCCTCATGAAAAGACAATTCTTTTGTTACCAGAACTATTTACCTTGGACTTTGACCTACTTCTCAAAAGTATTAACCTTGACTATATCTTTTGAACCACGAGGATATTTCATATTTAGAACCAGGAGGATAGGGATTTGATATTTCATATTTAGAACCAAGAGGATAGGGATTTGATATTTCAGATTTAGAACCAGGAGGATAGGGATTTGATATTTCATATTTAGAACCAAGAGGATAGGGATTTGATATTTCAGATTTAGAACCAAGAGGATAGGGATTTGATATTTCATATTTAGAACCAAGAGGATAGGGATTTGATATTTCATATTTAGAACCAAGAGGATAGGGATTTGATATTTCAGATTTAGAACCAGGACGATAGGGATTTGATATTTCATATTTAGAACGAGGAGGATAGGGATTTGATATTTCAGATTTAGAACCAGGAGGATAGGGATTTGATATTTCAGATTTAGAACCAAGAGGATAGGGATTTGATATTTCATATTTAGAACCAGGAGGATACGGATTTGGTATTTCATATTTAGAACGAGGAGGATAGGGATTTGATATTTCAGATTTAGAACCAAGAGGATAGGGATTTGGTATTTCATATTTAGAACGAGGAGGATAGGGATTTGATATTTCATATTTAGAACGAGGAGGATAGGGATTTGATATTTCATATTTAGAACCAAGAGGATAGGGATTTGATATTTCATATTTAGAACCAAGAGGATAGGGATTTGATATTTCATATTTAGAACCAAGAGGATAGGGATTTGATATTTCAGATTTAGAACCAAAAGGATAAGGAATAGATATTTCAGATTTAGATGCCACATGACCAGGCCATTGATATGGTATCAAAGCTTTTGACCTAGTGAACGTGGACTTTGACGAATTTTTTCAAACACTAAAGTGCTAGCTTAAGTAGAGTCCTGCTTCCCGGCGAGCTAAGTTGTCTTTTGATAACTCTTGTTAAAATTCTCTGCAGGTGGCCCCAAGGCGTTTCAACATTCTGGATGAAAGGTGAAGATAACGAACAGTGATCAATCTCATAACTCCTATAAGATACTGTTCTTGAATTAATGGACCTACCGTGACGTCCAATCGTTTGCCGCACCATTGTCGCAGTCGCCGTAAACCTTTCCCACAAGTGATGTTGTCTTACGTACACTTCTTGACATGGCATTGTCACAAACGGTCGACAAGGTCGTGGGCGATCATTTATTGACACCGTGACAACAGACGTCTTATTGTACAGGGATGAATATCATAACGTCTTGCTACTTCCCGCATACCAATGGTTTGATGAATTTCATCAAAACAAAACTCGTTTTTACCTCTTCATTCGTTTTGAATAGCGCCCGGAAAATTTCGTGCAATGCTACTCGCCTCATTTGAATGAATACGGGCACAACAGGTCATAGACTTTAAAAACCAGCTTTTTGCTTGCAATTTTGTTTTTATAAACATGTTATCCAAAAATTATTTGGAAAACTATGATATGTTGAGTTTTTTTTAATTCTGTCAGTATATGGACATTGGAGATTTACATGATTTAGGTCTACATTTTTTATCAACTGATGATCTGATCTTATTTTAGCTTGAGAAAGCTATGAAATTGAAATGAACCATTTGTTTCAAACGATGATGAAATGGATACCGAAAGGGATCTAGCTCGTATGAGTTTGGACATCATGGTAACCAATTTGAAAGAGGGCTATTTTCCAAACCCGAGTAGCCGTGATTCGGTTTTCACGTGGAAGAAGGCAAACTTTGGGCATTGATTGATTGAATAATCCCCGAATATACGTTTAATCTGCGATGACAAAACATTCTGCAAACCCAAGGAAAAGCAGCACAAAGGTTATGAAATGAAACTAAGGAAGAATATAACCCTCATAGAAAGATTGCATGGGATTTCGTGTTCTTCTATAAGATTAAAAGAATTATTCATATAGAAACATGTTCAAAATTACATTGTTATGATGCAGCAATAGAGATTGTCAGCGTTTTAATAGCAATTTTGCTGTACTCATGGGAAATGTTAACATTAAAATCGTGATTAAAACATTCAAATGCCCTCGCATACCTGCATCACCCATTCCAGGGCTGTACACGTTTTCCCACCATTATTCATTGGAGTACATCAGATAAAGAATAAAGAAAATTGTAATTAATTTTCAATACTCAAGGTTAGCAGTGCCTTCCCTGAATTCTTTTTTAGCTGATGCCAATGAAGTTGATTACTGTTGCGATGTAATGTGACTGTTGGGCTATGGGATAATTTCTCTTTATTGATTCCCTTAAAACGATAAAATACAATGACAATAGGATTCCTTGCTCTTCCTCAGCAAAATTTTATTATTACATTTGATTAGTCCACGTAGTGAAGAAATCGTGCATATTCATAATAGAATCTGAAAGTTTTAATTTAAGAGAAATGATATATGTACCTTTCAATATGTAAAACAATCTGCATGGATTTTGATTTGTAGTTCATTTTAGCGTAGGCCCAACTGAATCACAGAGAAAAGCTAAGGCAATTTACGGTTATCAGAAGAAATACGTTTTAGTACGATGAGATTCCTCAGCTTAAATTAAGGGAAGACATTCATTTAGGATCTATGGACCGGTTCGTTGTCTGATACCAGTCGCTGCTGCTAGGAGATTTCTATCCATGAGATCAGAGTTGATTACTGTTGTATAAGGAGGAAGACATTATTGCATCAATATTCTGTGTAAAACTAAATTCACAAACTCTAAATTCTCCCAACCCGCCTGATTGAATACTGTTTAACGTCCCTCTCGAGAATATTTTACTCATATGTTTATGTTTTAGTGTGATTGCGGGTATCTTTGATTTGTTTTTGTTTAATGATCATGGGAAAAATCAAGAATTGTCTGAAAAAGGAGTGGTGGGGGTGTACCTCTGTAGCAGGTTTCTGACTACGGCATTTTCACTCACTTGCATACATGTCGGGGATCTAATCCGATTTCGATATCGGCAATATCAAATCCATATCGTCGTACCTGATTACGAGGTCGATATTGACATTAACACAACGATATCGTATCGATATCGACAATTTCTATTTTAAATGTGTTTGAATTAATAGTCTTAGTATATACAGCATAATGTCTGTCTACGATGTCTATATCGACATTCTTATAACGATATCGTATCGATATCGGCACCAGGTGTGACCGGACCACAGGGGATGCTTACTCCTCCTAGGCACCTGATCCCACCTCTGGTGTGTCCAGGGGTCCGTGTTTGCCCAACTATATATTTTGTATTGCTTGAAGGAGTTATGAGGTTGATCACTGTTCGTTATCTTCACCTTTCATTCAAACGTTTTTCAATAAATAGTCTTAGCATACACAACATAATGTCTGCTTATGACGTCGATATCGAATCATAATAATTTTGTAATGGTTGTGTATGGCATTCTCACAACGATATCGGCAATTTCTATTTTAAACGTGATTGAATTAATAGTCTTAGTATACACATCATATTGTCTGCCTACGATGTCGATATCGCCACTTCACAAACAATACTGCATACACAAAATATGATTTTACTGTATGTCTGTGTTTCTGATAATTTGGATTCCATTTCAGTTCTAACTCTACGTTTGACAAAACGACAATGATTCGATATTGACAGGAACAGAAACTTCTAACACTAGATTAAACATAACGATCGTGATTCAATATCGAAATGAAGAGAAATCAATCGTAATTCAGTCCTCATGCAATCATTACAAAAAACAATCATGATTCGATAACGACACGCTATTGTCGAGGATTCAATTCTTTACAGTTCTAACACTCCGTTAAGTAAAAAGATCGTGATTCAATATCGACACGATATCGTCGATATCAATAGAAAGATACATGTAATTCAATTCCATTTCAGTTCTAAAACCACGTTAGGTAACAAACACCATGGTGATTCGATATCAATACGAAGAGAATTCCATTCTATTTCAGTTTTAACGATATTTGATTTTTTTTACGTCACAATTGAGACTGTTTTACTCATAAACAGTTGACATGCCTGCCTTCCCTGGGGGAAGGCTCACTCTAGATCCAGACTTCCGGGGGGAAGTCTCACTATAGGTGTTAGTCTGGCACTATAACACCGATGAAGGGCTACAAAATTTCGGCCTATCATCGGCGCTTAGTTCCTTTGAGCAGGGAGGATTCTTTATCGTGCCACACCAACTGTGACACGGCACCTCGGTTTCCGCGGTCTCATCCGAAGGACCGTCCCATTTAGTCGCCTTCTACGACAAGCAAGGGGTACTGAGGACCTATTCTAACCCGACCCCCAACGGGAATCCAGTCGTTTGAAATCGTGATTTTAAAATCCTGACTGATCATTCTATAATGGCTGTAATTTTTATAAATTACGATCACCGGCATCTGTTAGTTGGATAGCTCCGTGGTATCGACGATACCACGGTGTCGACTGCTGAACTGTAGTTCATGCGTTCGATTTTAGCAGAGGTTTTGATTTTTTCAGATTACTTTGTACTAAAACTGCATTTTAAACTAAATAAGGTAACTTTAAAACTTTTCAATTTTATAATATTGTATATATCCTCCACTCTCCATGTATATCAGCTTTCTCGGGTGTGTTATTCCTCCCAAGCATCAGATAATGGCATTACCCACACTCAACGGATACAATGCATTATAATGTAGTGGTTTTTGCATACACTTTTAGTATTCTATTTACAGGTTTACAATTTTAGTGTTCTATTTACAGGCTTACACTTTTAGTAATCTATTTACAGGCTTACACTTTTAATATTCTATTTACAGGCATACACTTTTAGTATTCTATTTACAGGCTTACACTTTTAGTATTCTATTTACAGGCTTATACTTTTAGTATTCTATTTACAGGCTTACACTTTTAGTATTCTATTTACAGGCTTTAACTGGATTCGTCGGTCCCGAGGGTTTTGTACCCTGGCCCTGGGGATGTCGGTCCTGACCGTAGCCCTCATACTGATGTGCCTTTTCCTTTCCATCGCTGCTGACATGTTGCTCACACATGTGATGACTCTACTTGCTAGTATCATCTCAGGTAAACCGGAAGTAATGCATCCTGTGATGACATTGCTAAAGTATCGCATGCTTGAATCACCTCGGCTAAGCTGAAACTTTAGATAAACCGATATGAGGGCTAGTTGTATTGGGCGTGGCCACGATTGACGCGCGGGATACAACTAGCCTCAGATAACGACAAAATATAAGGCTCATGAAAATTAACTCTAAGAACCAGTATGTCGTGACGCAATTTTTAACTTCCGCCAGAGTTCATTTGCTCATTAACCAAACTCTTCCAGATGGGTATTATGGGATAGCGATTTCTTAGGCCGCGTATACTGTGTGACGTCACTGTAGAATGACGAAAAACAACTTCAAACGTAAATACAATGTAGTTCAAAACGAACCTCACAATACCCAATTGTTGGACTAGGCTATTGCGCATGCGCTAAATATTGACAACAAATGTCCAGCTCGAATTTGTTCAGTTGTTGTAAACAAAAGACCAATCGACGAGTGTCAAAGCATCAGTACGCATTACACACAGAAAATGATTTGCTTTACATATATTATAACGTACTTTTTTATACAATCTAAAATAACACTTAAAATGGGGAAAAATGAAAACATGAAGACATGTTCCTTTGAATAAGTTCCAACCAACATTCTTAAACATGCATTTTAATTACTTTATCTATATCCTACTATATCATTGTTCCTCAATAAAGGCACTCTATATAATATGTCATTGTTCCTCAATAAATGCACTTTAAAGATATGATATATCATTGTTCCTCAATAAAGGCACTTTGTTGATATAATATGTCATTGTTCCCCAATAAAGGATCTTTATAGGTATAATATATCATTGTTCCTCAATAAAGGCACTTAAATGGTGTAATATTTAATTGTTCCTCAATGCATGTAGTTTCAAAACATCATTGTCTCCTTCAAAGAAGAGGGGCATAATGGTTTGTACCTTTCGGTCGGTAGACCACATGTTGTCCGCTCAATAGTTTAAGAACCAATCACTTGATCATATGTGAGTTGGTTGTGAGTAGAAGAGGACCCCTATTGATTTTCAGTTCAAAGGTCATTCTACTCTGGACATAAAAATACCTTGTCCGCTCAATATCTTGAGAACCCTTTGCTTGACAGACATCAAACTTGGTACACTGGTACATCTTCAGGAGAAGATGACCCCTATTGATTTTGAGCTCACATTGTCAAATGTCAAACTGGACATAGGAATATACTGTCCGCTCAATATCTTGAGAACCTTTTTCTTGACAGACGTCAAACTTGGTACCCTGGTACACATTCAGGAGAACATGACCCCTATTGATTTTGATCTCAGATGGTCAAAGGTCAAACTGGACATAGTAATATATTGTCCGCTTAATATCTTGAGAACCCCTTGCTTGACAGACATCAAACTTGGTACACTGGTACATCGTCAAGATAAGACGACCTCCATTGATTTTGAGGTCAAAGGTCAATTATTAAACAGGACATATTAATATATTTTATCCTATATTTTAAGAATTATTTCCCTGACACCAAACCCGGTACACTCGTACAACATAAGGAGTAGATGACCCCTATTGATTTTTATGTCACTTGGTCAATCCACTCCTGACATTGGAAGATATTGTCTGCTCAATATTTCGAACTGGTGATATTACTATCAATCTAATTATACATGTGTATAACCCTTTTCAATTTTGCACCATGGAGGCATATATGTTTTACAAATATCTCTTGTTCAAATATATTTATGCATGATAGGAACTTAAATTTTGTTAAGTCTTTTCCGATAGTTATTGTTTAAAAAAAATCTTGTTGGTAATAAACTATTTCAAAGGTCTGAGTTATAGATGAATAATCAATGATACGCAATAATCAATGATACGTTTTAAAATATTGTATCCAAGGGCAATAACTCTAGTTTTATTGATTTCTTTATCAAGTCCATTATGTGATAGATTTCCTTTATTTTTACAGACATTTTGTATATTTTTGTGAAGATACAGTTTCATGAAATTGCTATTATATCGTCATAACCAGTTTGTATGAAATTTTCATAACGCTGTTTAAGGAAAATTTCAATTTTCTGACGGTGATAAATTATTCTGTTTATGTACGTCTCGCATCTTAAAAAGTGGGACGAGCTATGCTTTTTATTTGATAATTTGTTTGTTTTAACCCTAATGAATGGAAATAAATATTCTTTTAAAACTTGTATCAGATTAAACTGCGAGCATGAAGTTACCTTAAATGCACTCTATAAGTCTACACTTTAATGTTTCTACAATGTGTTTGTTTCAGTGAGCAGTATAGTGGTGGGTATTCTTATTTTTACCAGCAACCACATGAAGCTAGACAAACACACGATGATGTCCAACAACAACTTCGGCATGTTTGAAATGTCCGTCTCCAAGGTTTCCTGGGCTTGTTGGCTCAGTGCCAGCGCAACACCCTCTGCAGCATTGACTGTTTTGTTCCTGGGACTTAACATTGTATTTTTTTGATTACTCGCGTAAATATTTTTGCTGAATATAATATGGTCGGGAATTGTATCCAAAAACTCGCGATAGAACAACCTATGTCACTGGAAGGTTATTATAACTATGATTAGTATTTGGTAATATACATTAAATATATATGGACATGAGTATAACTCTTATCTTGATATAAGTATATTTTATACGTTCTGCATGTATGAATAATTTCAAATCCAAGAAGGTCATTTTCAAGTAAGGTGATGTTACAGAGGGGTTCAAAAGTCGTTTAAAGTCAGAATTTCGTTATAATGGTCATATTTACAATATTACTTCTCATTAGGTTGAATGTTTTATACAATTTGTTCGTCCGTTCAATTCATATTGATTTTGCCTATAGATGACTCCGTTAATATAATCAAGACAGACGGATTACGACGGGTGTGACCGGTCAACAAGCGATGTTTAATCCTTCTAATGGACGCAATTAAGTCTCAGAAACTGTCTAGGGATGTTCCACTGTAACTGCAGAACTTGGATAAGTTGTTGCAGAGTCTGAGGCAGTGGTTTTCGTTGGCGGATGCGCCTGTCCAGTTCCTGTTCGATAGGGTTCAAATTTGGTTATTTGGATGGCCAAGGAAAATCAGAACACCACGTGTTAGGCAATTGATTGAGTAATAATTTTCATTCATATTTTGATTCGATGTATCCCTGTGAACTCGAGGTAAAAGACACCACAGAATCGTCCACTTCTGCTTCATACTTAGATATTTCATTGAAAATAGATATTAACGGCAAGCTATGACCAACGGGATGATTTCAGATTTTCCACCGTCAACTTGCCATATTTATGTAGCAATGTTCCATTATCACCTGCATATCGTGTTTATATATGAAAGGTGAAGATAACGAACACCTTTATCCCGATGAAGCAAAGAGAGTAACTCGAATATTGATTTACCAATGTTATGTCAATAAATAAATCTTGATTACATAATACATTCCTCTGGTGTAAGGCCTGTTTCGTTTGTATTATTGAGGGTATACTCGTTCCTTTGTTGACAGGTTACACCCACCGATTTTCAAATGGATACAAACATGTATGATCTGAATTTTATAAAGGATCCCACATTATGGCGTTTTCCTTATCATGCATGTTTCCATTCATTGGTAAATAATAATCATTTAATATAATATTATGGTGAGCTTTAATAATTAATGTGCATTTTTAAAAAATGTAATTTGGCAAAGTATATTGCTAAAAAGGCTATGAAAATGAAATATTGGGAATTTCATTTACGTCCATATTTACATTACAAATTAAGTCATATCAATTAAATTCATCATGAATGTTCTTAAAAGAGTATGAAGACTGAAATAAACTAGGCACAAAGGTATAGCTAGAACACACTAACTGAGAATGTCAAGGTGTAGCTAGAACACACTGAGAATGTCAAGGTGTAGCTAGAACACACTGAGAATGTCAAGGTGTAGCTAGAACACACTGAGAATGTCAAGGTGTAGCTAGAACACACTGAGACTGTCAAGGTATAGCTAGAACACACTGAGAATGTCAAGGTATAGCTAGAACACACTAACTGAGAATTTCAAGGTATAGCTAGAACACACTAACTGAGAATTTCAAGGTATAGCTAGAACACACTGAGACTGTCAAGGTATAGCTAGAACACACTGAGAATGTCAAGGTGTAGCTAGAACACACTGAGAATGTCAAGGTATAGCTAGAACACACTAACTGAGAATGTCAAGGTATAGCTAGAACACACTGACTGAGAATGTCAAGGTATAGCTAGAACACACTGAGAATGTCAAGGTGTAGCTAGAACACACTGACTGAGAATTTCAAGGTATAGCTAGAACACACTGACTGAGAATTTCAAGGTATAGCTAGAACACACTGACTGAGAATGTCAAGGTATAGCTAGAACACACTGAGAATGTCAAGGTGTAGCTAGAACACACTAACTGAGACTGTCAAGGTATAGCTAGAACACACTGAGAATGTCAAGGTGTAGCTAGAACACACTGACTGAGAATGTCAAGGTATAGCTAGAACACACTGAGAATGTCAAGGTGTAGCTAGAACACACTAACTGAGAATGTCAAGGTATAGCTAGAACACACTAACTGAGACTGTCAAGGTATAGCTAGAACACACTAACTGAGACTGTGAAGGTATAGCTAGAACACACTGAGAATGTCAAGGTATAGCTAGAACACACTGAGAATGTCAAGGTGTAGCTAGAACACACTAACTGAGAATGTCAAGGTGTAGCTAGAACACACTGAGAATGTCAAGGTGTAGCTAGAACACACTAACTGAGAATGTCAAGGTGTAGCTAGAACACATTGAGAATGTCAAGGTGTAGCTAGAACATACTGAGAATGTCAAGGTGTAGCTAGAACACACTGAGAATGTCAAGGTGTAGCTAGAACACACTGACTGAGAATGTCAAGGTATAGCTAGAACACACTGAGAATGTCAAGGTGTAGCTAGAACACACTAACTGAGAATGTCAAGGTGTAGCTAGAACACACTGAGAATGTCAAGGTGTAGCTAGAACACACTGAGAATGTCAAGGTGTAGCTAGAACACACTGACTGAGAATGTCAAGGTATAGCTAGAACACACTGAGAATGTCAAGGTGTAGCTAGAACACACTAACTGAGAATGTCAAGGTATAGCTAGAACACAATGAGAATGTCAAGGTGTAGCTAGAACACACTGAGAATGTCAAGGTGTGGCTAGAACACACTAACTGAGAATGTCAAGGTGTAGCTAGAACACACTGAGAATGTCAAGGTGTGGCTAGAACACACTGAAACTGTCAAGGTATAGCTAGAACACACTAACTAAGAATGTCAAGGTGTAGCTAGAACACATTGAGAATGTCAAGGTGTAGCTAGAACACACTAACTGAGAATGTCAAGGTGTAGCTAGAACACACTGAGAATGTCAAGGTGTAGCTAGAACACACTGAGAATGTCAAGGTATAGCTAGAACACACTAAGAATGTCAAGGTGTAGCTAGAACACATTGAGAATGTCAAGGTGTAGCTAGAACACACTGAGAATGTCAAGGTGTAGCTAGAACACACTGAGAATGTCAAGGTGTAGCTAGAACACACTAAGAATGTCAAGGTGTAGCTAGAACACATTGAGAATGTCAAGGTGTAGCTAGAACATACTGAGAATGTCAAGGTGTAGCTAGAACACACTGAGAATGTCAAGGTGTAGCTAGAACACACTAACTGAGAATGTCAAGGTGTAGCTAGAACACACTGAGAATGTCAAGGTGTAGCTAGAACATACTGAGAATGTCAAGGTGTAGCTAGAACACACTGAGAATGTCAAGGTGTAGCTAGAACACACTGACTGAGAATGTCAAGGTATAGCTAGAACACACTGAGAATGTCAAGGTGTAGCTAGAACACACTAACTGAGAATGTCAAGGTGTAGCAAGAACACACTGAGAATGTCAAGGTGTAGCTAGAACACACTGAGAATGTCAAGGTATAGCTTGAACACACTAACTAAGAATGTCAAGGTATAGCTAGAACACACTAACTGAGACTGTCAAGGTGTAGCTAGAACACACTGAGAATGTCAAGGTGTAGCTAGAACACACTAACTGAGAATTTCAAGGTGTAGCTAGAACACACTGAGAATGTCAAGGTGTAGCTAGAACACACTGAGAATTTCAAGGTATAGCTAGAACACACTGAGAATGTCAAGGTGTAGCTAGAACACACTAACTGAGAATGTCAAGGTGTAGCTAGAACACACTAACTGAGAATGTCAAGGTGTAGCTAGAACACAATGAGAATGTCAAGGTGTAGCTAGAACACACTGAGAACGTCAAGGTATAGCTAGAACACACTAACTGAGAATGTCAAGGTTTAGCTAGAACACACTGAGAATGTCAATAAAGTTATGAAATCAACATAACTTGAAACTGAGGGATGTCAGTAAACAAACAACAAATGTTAACCATTAACATTCAAAATATAAAGTGACAATTGCCCAACGTTAATCCTCAATATCCATCTGCTAGAGTGTCATAATGGTACCTAGAAACTGTCCAATTCTGCTATCAGGAACGTCTCCTGAACATCACTCTAGTCTCCGTATTTAGTTACCTTATGTACGTCACCCAGCTGTCAGATGACATAAGAAATAACCATATTTGGTGCCATTCTTCAAGAACAGGAAGTACACGCCCGAGTAATACGGAACATTGTATCCTTTGTGAATATCGCTCTATAATTTAAGACGCTTGAATACAATAACCATCAATTAACTATGACTAAAGCTACATATACTCTTACAGGAAACTAATGGATTGTCACATATTTTCCATAAAAATAGGCTGCCTCCTTCATACTTCTCGGTGTACGTATGGCGGAGTAAATTCGGACTACACTTGGTTAATGTAACGATTTCATATACACAGCATAAAGAAAATCCCAATGATAATCATGAAAACAGAATATAACGTCTGTTGACAGTATCATATATGCACAATATTGAATGTCAGCGTTTATGTTTACAAAAAGTAGGAGTTATGGAAGGTCTATCTGCTACATACGACTATTTACATTTATTGCAATGTAAAATTAAAGCCAGATCTAAAGGTTGTAGATACGACAAAATAATATGCGTTACCACGGTAACTATACGGAATATAACCATGATATTTTATTCTAAGATGCAATATGACATTTTCATATTAGATTGATCGTTTGCGTATACCTTGTTTAACGTCCCTCTGGAGAATGTTTCACTGATACGGAGACAGACGTCACCAAGACCGGTATGTAAACTGAAAAGGTCAAATAGACTTTTGGAGCATTTCGTTTTGTCCGGACGATATATATATATATATATATATATATATATATATATATATATATATATAATTTGTGGCCTTTGATATTTGGTATGTTTAATTTACTATCATGTGTTCACAACACTGTTCCTGGTTTGAAGCTCATATGCATATAGGCGAATGTTATGTACAGTAAGCCTCATTTTTCCACTTTAACGATGATCCAAAAAAACAAGTTTTTAAAAACTATGGAAAATGGAATGGGCATGGTCTTCGTCCTGTAGTTAGCGCTAGTTACCAGTTACATATCCACGTGTACGTGTAGTCCCCGTGTATGTGTAGTTTATGTGTAGTCCACGTGTACGTGTAGTCTTGAGACAAGAGGTGTGAACCTCCTCGTCACTGGAGAGAGGGAGTAAATCTCCACAGCAGTCTGGAGCGATACGGAGTAATGAAGGAATATTGAGGACTATTCCAAGAGCAAAGACACCGACGGCTACACGGGAAAACCCCCCAGTTGTACATGTATATTACATTGTCAATTAAAATGTAAAGTAATAGGAAAGTACTTGGTTTAAATCAGTTGGATAACTATTTCTAAACGCTAGGTCATTGTGTGACCTTGGCCATATAGTAGAGATGTATTAAATCTTAGAAAATTTACTTTGTCACTCTTGGACGTGTGAGAAAAATGCATGGTTATGATGTCCATGAAGATCTGTAGATAAACTGCGAAAATCTAGGCCCCAGGTTAAGGATTTAGGCCCCAAGGTGGAGCCAATATGACTCTAGCGAAAATGTATTGAATCTTGGAAAATCTTAACTTTCAGACATGTGTGAGGAGCACCTAAATATATATCAGATAGCAAAATAACGGGAAAATTGTATTTTGTCGTCTTTTCGTTATTTCGAGGCGAAAAGTCGCTAATTATCGTTTTGTCAAAAAGACGACAAAACACCAAGCGAAAAGACGACAGATTAGGTCGCTAATTTGCGGGTTATATTTGTCGAATTTTCGCCTACATTTTGTCGTCTTTTCGACATTTTGTTTTGTCGTCTTTTCGTTATTTTGGGGCGAAAAGTCGCTAATTATCGTTTTGTCGTCTTTTCGCCTCGAAATAACAAAAAGACGACAAATTGCAAAGTGGCACAAATCAGCCACCATACTAACCTTTAGGCCACCGCGGCGGTTAATGTTCATTTATATCATGTGGTGAAAATGTGTATTGTTTATTATAAAGCACTGTCCAATTTATCATTGATGTATTCATTTTGAATTTTTCACTTAACATGCATTCAGGTTGTATAAATCAGTTTATTTGAGGAATGAAGCTAATTTGACCTATTTTATGCGATATAACCTAACTTTTAAAATCCACGAATATTCAGTGGCGAATCTAGAGGGGTTCCGAGGGTCGGACACCCCCCCCCCCCCCCTGTCAGAAAATGTTGCTTAAAAAGGGGTATAAATAACACATTTTAAGGTGGACCCCCCCCCCCCCTTGAAAACCAGAATCAATAGTAGAACCCACTCCCCCATGAAATTTTCCTGGATCCACCTGTGATATTCCTCATCAAAATAGGTTACATTGTATTAACATTGGTCAAAGTTTATTAGCTTTGTTCGTTGAAAGCAAAATGATAAAACTACATTGTACAAACTCTTGATTCATAAAAAAGTAAACAAGTACCGATAAATAAAATTCGCTTGCTCCGCGCGCAGACTCACTTCGCAACATTCCGACGAAGCGAAGACCGCCATCTTGGTTCTTCGCATAACCAGAGTTTGTACTTTATCAAAATTAAAAACGCAAGATGGAGTATGCAACGAATCTTGATAGCTGTTCAGAAGACATGTGTAGGCTAAATATATGGGATAATGTGCAGGTCTCTCTACATATATTATGTAGGCGTATTGTTTACTTAGCAGCGCAAGATCCGACTTTGGAGTCGCTCAGATAGACATCACACAAAATACGCCATGCAACAGAAAATGTAGAATAGGTCTAATTTGCGGCTTTTTATTTCATTAAAGTTTTATTAAACTACGTTATAACTTACCACAGCATGAGCATTGTCACCATTCAATCCGACACAGTAAAATACAAGCAATTTACAGATCGCGATCCATATGTCAATCGATTTGACGTAACGTCATTTAACAGAACATGACGCATTTTATGTTTTGATAGGCGGGTCAAGAAATTTAATCTGTATTATTTGCCAGAAAATTGCCCCATCTGTTTGTCACTAGTTTTAAATCCTTTTTAAAATTCCGAAATGTTTACAAGAACTTTGCTACAACTGTTTGCCACTACTGGCAAACTCCTGCAATGTTTTGGAAAATAGTTATGGCAAACAAATCTATTTGCCGCAAACTTCCGGCAAAGTTGCGGCTAACTTTTAGTTTTGGTAAGAGTTGTCATCAAGTTCAGCTAACCCTGTGCCCTGTGTAAAATTCGCATCCATGATACATAGCTAAATTGAAGTTTTGCATTGGGGGGGGGGGGGGGGGGGGGGGGGGGGGGGGGGGGGGGGGGGGGGGGGGGGGGGGGGGCTACTCATTACTATCCTAACAACTCATCAAATCTGGCCTTATTAGAAATATATGTCATCAAGGTAAATACGAAGTTATGCCCGAGGCCGATCCCGGCGGGCCCTAACGCAACAAACTAGGGACGATCCCAGCGGGATTTAAGCATCAAACGAGGCCTGGGGCCGATCCCAGTGGGCATAACAAGCATCGTATTATGCCCTGGGCACATCCCAGCGAGCATCAAAGCAGTATATTTACATTTGCCAATGCACTTCCTTATATGACAGTACTAATGAAATTGATGTTCAATTTCGTGTGACATGAATTTGGTCATGTGATCAGTTTGTTATTGCGTATGAATACAATCACCGCTTCAAAAGTCAGTTCCTGTATTTTCACCTGGCTTCTTGCTTATGCAATGCAGTGGGGGATTTAGACCCCCCCCCCTCTCGCCACAAATTTAAATAATAGAAATAGTGTGAGTAAAATTCCAGATTAGTAAAATTCCAGATTGGCACCCAAAATGGCTAAGCAATTTGGCTAATACTTGACTTTCACACACACTATTTCGTAAACCCTGGATCCGCCACTGCAATGACATAATGAAATAAACGCAGCAGGATATTTATACAGTTTATTTTGTAAACAAACAAGAATTTCATCAATTTATAAAAGAGAAACATTAAACATATATCGTTTTGTTGTTTCATTTTATACAGTTTTAATTACTGTCTGCAACTTCTGCATCAGTGCATGGCAAATTTATAAAATAAAGTTCTATGATATTGGAAGCGAAAACATGTAGGCAGAGTTATAAGCCTACATGTATTTACTTCATGATAATAAGTTAACCTGTTGTTTCCTGGCAACTTCCATCACGGCTATATGACTCGGCATGATTATAAGCGAGGCTGGTTTCTAGGCTCGAAAATTTTACATGTTCATGTCAGGGTACCGGTGCG
Source organism: Ostrea edulis (assembly GCF_947568905.1). Taxonomy (NCBI): domain Eukaryota; kingdom Metazoa; phylum Mollusca; class Bivalvia; order Ostreida; family Ostreidae; genus Ostrea; species Ostrea edulis. The sequence continues at coordinate 15,451,773 of NC_079169.1, forward strand.
AGTCTTCATTAAAATCCTACAACAGAAATCTCTCAAGTGAACAAAAACTCCGTCAGTTCGTTTTTATTTTATTTTACACACACTGAAGGTAAATAAAAGACGCAACCTACCTGCACTTGGTCTAAATCTGTCCTACTGTCTTGAATCGTCTCCTGCATGGCTACAACCGCGAGTCCTAACGATGAACATACCGTTGTTTCTTTCCAAAAACCCGACTAAGATCTTAACGTTAACTTGACCCATCATATCCACCATCAATTCTCTCAGGTCCTTTGAATTTCTGTCGAAATCTGTGATCAACAATTAATTGCGTTTTCAACTTAGTAAGCTAGACCGACGCCAGTTTCTCCATCGCTGATCGCGACCAAATCACACCACGGATGTACATGTAGTTTACTCCGCTCTTCTTGTCGTCATTTCAGTTAACTTTACGCTCTAAATTACCTTTATTTTTACACATGTTTCGTCTTTTTTTCACATTTTCAATTAAATATCTATATCTTATATTCTCTTTGATATTGTTCTTAATTTTTTATTCGATGAAACTCTTACGAACTATATTTTGTGTTCTACGATCGTTATTTTGGTCATCTGCTACATAATCATGGAAGCTCGGTAAGAACACAAATCAAAATAGAAAATATAAATATAAGAAATAAAATATCATTTTTGAATGTAATTGGGATATGACATGAAGTTGGTACGTGATCAAATTTACTATAACGTCCTTCGGGACAAATGATATATAGCGATATAATCAGTTTCAAATACAGACAGATGGAGCGAATCTTTGTCCACCTATAGAGCTAGGCTGTCATTTTACAGGGAAAGGACACTAGATGTCGGTAATTACATTGCAAAATCAATCTGCATTGTGCTTCACACTCAACAATTAACATTCGGGGTTTCTATTTGAAAAAAATATCTCAGAAGTGTTATTGAATAAAATTTTAATTTCTGAATATTCCCTTTATACTCCTGTTTTTAAACGGGACGTATTTGACACAACGATGTCTGTACGTCTGTCCGTTCGGGGTTTTCTGTTTCTAATTTCATTTCTCTGAAACTTGCTATATAGCTTCTTTGTGAACCGCTCTAGATCATATTGCGATTTTGATCCATTTCAACCTCTCTTGCAGGAATTTTGCCCCTTTATTGAAAAAATATTGTTTTATGGAGAGTAAATAATTTGTCCGGTTAACTCCTCCCACAATTTTAAAGTGAGGGCCATCTTGTTTTACAGAGGATTAGTATGGGTATTGAATATGTGCATGTGACAAGGGTTTGATTTTCTTCAATTTTTGAGAAAATTACAGGTTGCTGAACTTAGTCCGTTTAGGGGAAATATATTAGATAAATGGCATGGTTTGTCCTTTTAACTCCTCTTACAGTTTAGAAGCTAGCGTCTGCATAAATACGCACGAAAAAGATCCCTCCCTGCTCAAAGGCCGTAAGCGCCGAGCATAGGGCTAAATTTTGCAGCTCTTCACCGGCAATGGTGACGTCTCCATATTTGTGAAATGTTCTCGAGAAGGACGTTAAACAATATACAATCAATCAATCTTCATAAATAACTTCAATATGTGCATAGTGCAAGGATTTTGATTCTCACAACAAATTTTAATTTTCTTTCATGTTTTAAATATTTACAGGTTGTTGAACTTGGTCACATTTGGGGAAACAGTATTTTACACACAAAACTCTTGGTTTGTCTATCTACCTTTTGTCACATTTTAGGCTAGTAAGAACCTTTATCAGTTTGGTTATTCATACAATGCAAAGAAAGTATGCCACGGCCTGATGATGGCTGATACTACTTGAAGCAACATTTCACAAATTGCTTAAGAAAAACACCCTATGTGAGCATTGTAACGGGCGTATTGTGTTCCGTTTGTAGTACTATTATTAAAACGTAAACCAATTAACTACAATCATTGTTACACGCCATGCGTGACTATACACAAACACTTGCATAATGCAAGAACTCTTTACAACTATTGACAGTTATTATATTATACAATATTTACAGGAATGCGATTTTTACAGAAAAAATTGAATACTTTCATAATACAACTGTTCATATACACGAAATGGTCTGTATTTTTACCTGTTTATGTACTTTTAACTTTTATGTTCGTCGGATGGGACGGTAAAGGATGTCCCGGGTCAAGGAACACAACCCCATTGGCACGCAAAAAGATCGTTTCCCTGATTTTCCAAAAAGCGTTGGCTCACTGAGGGCCATCAGGTACACTCAAACAGTCACAACCAAACAAATTTCAATTAGTTAACGACGTAAAATGGCTTAAATATCGCCAAAACAGCGTAAACTCCCAATCAATCTCATTGACAATGTCGTAGTCTTTCCTGATCAGGTATTCCAACCGTCTATTGGAATTCTCATGGGCACGAATTGTGCTCCTTTAGTAAAAGACCTTTTTATATTCCTATGAGGCAGAATTTATTTAAAAGCTTCTACATGAAAAGAATAAATCTCTGGATGTGGCCTTCAACGCTACATTTAGATATATAGACGATGTTTGATCTATTAACAATAATCATTTCCTTTCATATGTCAATTCAATATATCCCAGTGAACTCGATATACAAGACATCACAGTCTTCCACATCAGCTTCAAACTTAGATATCTTACTGAACATAACTACTAACAACTCAACTTTAGAGACGTGATGACTTCAACTTCACCGTCGTCAACTTCCCATATTCATGGTGTTTATGTACAGTTGTATCTCAACTGATCGAAACGCAAGAGCTTGTTCTGTGTATGATCAGTTTTTAAATCGAGACAAACAAGTTGACGCTACAGGCATGTGAACAGTCTCATTGAAAGTCGGCATTTCGCAAATTCTATGGTCGTTATAACGATTGATTCTGCTGTGTTCATACCAGTTGTTAGACCGTTCTTTAGGGCTCACGGCTTACATCTCCTAGGCACCTGATCTTCTCTCTGGTATATCCAGGGGTCCGTGTTTGCCTAACTCTTAATTTTGTATTCCGTATAGTAGTTACCGGTATGAAATTGATCACTGTTCGTTATTCTTCACCTTTTCATCCTAGTGAATTTAAGTAAGAGACACCAGAAATCTGCTTCATATTTGTATATTGTATAGAACATGTTTTCGCAATATAACAACTCAATTTTATGAATGAACGTTAGCATATTTATGAAATTAATAAAATGCTAAATGTTACTATAGTAGAATTACATGTATTGACTGCGGATAACTCCGTTTACCTGATCAGGATATGGGGCTCACGGCGGGTGTGACCGGTCAACAGGGGATGCTTACTCCTCCTAGGCACCTGATCCCACCTCTGGTGTGTCCAGGGGTCCGTGTTTGCCCAACTATCTATTTTGTATTGCTTGTAGGAGTTATGAGATTGATCACTGTTCGTTATCTTCACCTTGCATGTATTGATACTGATAATATTTATCCAAAATAAAATATCAAAACATTTTATAATTTGCTTACCAATATTTAAAATGTGTTACCCCGAACTCTATTCGAACACCCAGTGAACTGTGTGAAGGGCGGTGTCAGAATGAAGAGCGTGCACATATAGTGAGTGAGTTATAAATAAGCCGACAAACCGGTTTTAATATTCCAAGTAATCAAATATAATTTATAAATTTCTTAATTACCAGGACTATTGCTATAAACACAAAATACTAATATTAAATTGTATCTGAAACTTAAATACATTATTTTGCATATTTTTTAATCTCAAAGAAAATGATTCGCAAGGACAGATCTCTATAAATAACTCTCAATCAATTACGGCGCGCAGTTCGCGATAAAATTCCGCAATACGATTTACGCGTCATACTGACATCAGACATCCACATTGATGATGACTTCAGAGTGCACATCACCTGTATCCACAGATTCAAGGCATATCTATAAAATAATTAAATATTAAACAAACTTAACCCATCTGTGATGTAACTGATATAGATAGGCACATTTAATGCGCTTTGTTTATTGAATATACAACTGTACACTGCAGGTACGTACATGTATCGTTTTTCACCCCCACCCCCCTCCCCAGTACGTTCGTATAAAACACAAAGCATGTTTTATGCATAACCCGTTTTTATTTTTAAGTATGCATATATTTTCAATAGAAATTATTTGATAATATAAAAACGTATCGTACATTTCTCTAGCTCATAGATTACGCTTTTACCAATCTGCACTTTATCTGCAAGACGTACCCTCATCGACTCCTGTACACTGGCGGTTATTACACGTACATGTAATTCGTCAAACACGAAGCGAAGAATCCTCGACGACTCCACTATTGCTTCAATTCCCATGTTTATCTCGTTAAAACCTCCACATAATCGACTGATAACGCTATATCTATGTATATCACTCTCTACACAGTGCAATCTGACAAGTTGATGTATCCGGAAGTTAAAAATCTCCCTAAATCTCGGCAATCACATGACGAGACTTACATACCCTATTACTATTTAATAACTGCAAGAAATTTTTCAGTTTTTTAATCTAGGTGAAAACAATACCTAACTGTTACTAATGTTCAAATAAATATCTTCCTGCTGTACAATGAAATGAATCTTTTGCACACATCCATAACGTCAATTTCAAGTCGCTGTTCATATTTAGTAATGCAAGACCAGTTAATCTTTTATCTGTCATCAATTTTCCGAGGTACCGCCGCGGTGGCCTAGAGGTTAGAGCGTTTGCCCCGCATGCGGAAGGCCGGGGTTTGAATCCCGGACGCGACAGACCTAAGTCAGTGTAGTGACAGTTCCATCGCCAAACGTTCGGTATCAGGTGTGAATGTCACGGGTCCTCGGAGATGACCTTAAAAACGGATGTCCCGTGTCGCAGTAGGTGTGGCACGTTAAAGAACCCCCATTATTCAATGGCCGTAAGCGCCGAGCGAAGGCCTAAATTTGAAGCCCTTCACCGGTCTTGGTGACGTCTCCATATGAGTGAAAACGTTAAGCAAGATATAATCGGAGGTAAGTTTTCGGTCTTCGTTATAACAATTTAGTTTGCCAATACAACCTATTATTGGGTCAAATGTCTGACGTGTGTCATGTCGATTGTTAGGCCGTTTTTGACACACTGATTTTGACACCGGATAACTCCGTTTACCTGATCAGGATATAGGGCTCAAGGCAGGTGCGACCGGTCGACAGGGGATGCTTACTCCTCCTAGGCACCTGATCACACCTATGGTGTGTCATGGGGTCCGCATTTGCCCAACTATCTGTTTTGTATTGCTTGTGGGAGTTATGAGATTGATCACTGTTCGTTATCTTCACTTTTCATTAAACACGTCAGTCAGCAGTCAACCTAATGACAAGTTGTATTTCTATTCAAACCATTAAATCCCTGTAAATTAGATAATTGTCAATGTATATGATAAAGACCGTTATAATTGTTTTGCAGTTTGCTGAGTTTAAACGAGAAAACCCTTGTAGCATGAAAGGTGAAGATAACGAACAGTAATCAATCTCTTAACTACCATAAAGGTGAAGATAACGAACAGTAATCAATCTCTTAACTCTATAAACAATACAATACATAGTTTACGTATAGGATTGATGAGATCGATCACTGTTCGTTATCTTCAGTTTGGTTCGGTTAGTGTGTGTATCAATAATGTAGAAGACGGTCTTGAGAGATATAATTACATATACATAATTAGATTCCTTCCAGTGATAGTTTGACTTTGCCATGTGTTTCGCATGTGCGAAGTGTTAGTAGAAACTTTTAACTAGTGAACATGTTGAAGTTTGTTACCTGAAAGGAGTTTACTTTATTTCGTATTTGAGCAGTCGGCTACGCTGCAGAATGAATAAATGATGAACAGCTCTCCAGAAGAATTATCTGTTTTGGAATGATGTTTGCGAGTGGATTTTCCTCCGTTGTCTCGAAGAGCAGTCACCCACAATCCCACTTTGCATTTATATTTTTCATTGTCAATGTAAAACGTGTGTAAGTGAATGAATCGTTATTGAACTATTCAGTATTCTATGTATTACTTGACTACTTGTGAAAATGAAATAAGATGAGGCAGAATTGTTAGTGGTCAGGGTAAATTTTGTCAATTATAGGGTCGAATCATCCCATTGTTTTCCTTAGATGCATTTTGAATTTCTAATTAATGTTGATTTTCTAACTGTGTGTGTTTAAAATATATAACTATATGACAAACACTGTTTCTGGCCTCTGTTATTTTTCTCAATTTTTGTTATTTTTCCCCTTTGAAAGCCTTCAATCTCATTTTTCTCCAAAATTACCCGATTACTTATTTTGATTTTTTTTATATGGTTTACAATCAAGTCCAAATATTATGATAAATGAAGAAAATTCAATGAGTGGTTTTAGGGGCTATAAATTTCAGTACCTGCCTCAAAAGATGTGATTGGGGGATTGAAAATCCTCATCCCAAGAACTATAATGGTACAGTGTATGAGAGTGAAAAGCAGCTTTGTTCGTTGCGACATCCGGGCACAACAGAATGTCAAAGTTCTAACCGGTACACAGGAATTAAAATTAGGTTCATTCAAAAGCTACACGTGCAAGATGAAAGGTGAAGATAATGAACAGATCAATCTTATAACTCCTATAACCAATACAATGTAGAGAGTTGGGCAAACATGGTCCCCTGGACACACCAGAGGTGGGATCAGGTGCCGAGAAGGAGTAAGCATCCCTTGCCGACCGGTCACAGCCGCCGTGAGCTCTATATCTTGATCAGGTAAACGGAGTTGTCCGTAGTCATAGTCAGTGTGCCAAGAACGGTCTAACAATCGGTATGAAAGATGTCAGACAGCATTTGACCCAATGATACGTTGTATTGGCAAACTACATCCTTATGACGACCGTATAATTTGTGTAATGCTTATTTTAAAGGGACTGGTTTACGCTTTTCGAACAAAAAATTTCAGTTTTGATGGTAAAGAGGAAATGCATTATGATATCAGGCAGAGGTTGGCCCATGTGGTGACCGCCCAGTATTCCGATAGTCCGACGGGCCAATATTCCGACGGGCCGGTATGTCAACAAGTAAGATGACATGGATAACTTAATGAGTTTGTATAATTTAATCATTAAAATTAATCATAAGATTATATTGTACTACTCAGGCGTCTTAGTCACTGTATTGACCTCAAAAACAGCAATATTTGTATAATGTTACATTTTTGATCAATTTGTTAGTCACTGGTATTGCATGATAAGGGGAAATTTGGTTATAATTCTCATTTTTACTAAGAAAGCAGATAAATGGAAAGTATTCCTCCTATGTTTCAAACATCAGCTTATACCACAGGTATGTGTTTGAGTAACAGGTATTCTGATAAGTTGGGTCTAGTAATAGTGGGGAGAATGATGTCCTACAGTGGAAAACCGAAAAAAAGGGGGAGGGGTCATTAAAAGTCTTACAAACAGATATTTACAGTATTAGCTGACATTATCTTAATATTAATGCTATAAACATTATAAATTTACTAGGAATTTACTAGAAATGGAATAAACATGTTGTTTCTCGACTGCTTTTCCTAAAAATAACTTTGATATAAACTAGTGTAAACATTTTTTCGTTACGGACGCCATTTAATGGCATGACACTGTAATTTACAATCTCAATCGGTTACTTAGTGATATTTTGAGTTTTATTCCAATTTTTTTTTGGAGGGGATATGTACCAGCATAATATACTTCATTTGTAATAATTTTTTTTAATTGAGGCAATTTCACGCCTTATCGTAACAACTTCTACAATTAAGTCACTTCTTATAAGGTCTTTTCTCACCTGGATAACGACACCGGGGCTCTGTTTTTCCTTTGTTTGTTGTTTGCTTTTTAGGCTTTCCCCCCCTATTCTTTCCTTTTTTATGCCCCCCTTTGAAAAAGAGGGGGCATATTGTTTTGCAACTGTCGGTCGGTCGGTCGGTCTGTAGACCATGTGTTGTCCGCTCAATATCTTTCGACCCCTTTGCTTGATAACAATCAAACTTGGTACAGGGGTTGCCCCTGGAGAGTAAATGATCCTTATTGATTTTCAGGTTACATGGTCAAAGGTCAAGGTCAAACTGCTGGTCTTTACCCCATGTGGTAGACCATGTATTGTCCACTCAATAACTTTTTACCCCTATGCATGATAACTACCAAACTTGGTACAAGGGTTGCCCTTGGAGAGTAGATGATCCCTATTGACCTTCAGGTCACATGGTCAAGGTCAAACCTCTGGTCTTAAGCCCATGTGTTGTCCGCTCAATATCTTTTGACCCCTTTGCTTGATAATAGCCAAAATTGATACAGAAGCTTTCCTTAGAGAGTAGATGATCCCTATGGATTTTCAGGTCACGTGGTCAAAGGTCAAGGTCAAACTGCTGGTCTTAACCCCATGTGGTAGACCATGAGTCGTCCGCTCAACAAGAGAGTAGACGATCCCTATTGACACACACACACACACACAGAGAGAGAGAGAGAGAGAGAGAGAGAGAGAGAGAGAGATAACCCACTGATCTAGTCAGACAGAGGATGAATTCCAGATATAAATCTATTTTTTAATAATACTGACGGTGTGTTCCTCCATCTGTCAACAGGAACAGTATATACTGTCAAACCATTTGGCATTCAAACCATTATATATTTGTTGTATCTGTTAATTGGTATCAAAATTCAATATTAAAAGAAATTTTAAATAATTTACAAGGAATTATTTAAAAATTAATCGCGCATTTCTCGTGCTGATTTGGAAGACGTTAATACGAAGCTAAAATTGAAAGACTTTCAGGTAAGCATTACTTGAATCATGATCATTTATTATACTTTAGCATGGGAATGTTTTTCTGTGGTGCCAAGCAAATTTTGAGTCTTGTAATTTCAGTTAATTATAGGATTCAAATTTTGCTTTATTTTGAGTGATATTTAATGTGTAAGTTTAACATTTTGCTTCAGTCTTCAATAAAGAGAGCTATGTCAAAGCAAAACAAAAATGAATTATGGTAAACGATCTAAAACTACAACATCTGATAAACCTCCTTTATTATTAGATATCACTCTGCATGATCTGTCTTTGTTCTACATTTCTGGCTACAAATGTACAATGAGGATCCTCTTCGTGGTGCCACTAGTAACAGTCACCTTGCTATTATAGTCTTTGGAATTGGAAATGCTTCACTTGTATAATCAAGTTTTTAATCATCTCACCTCTGCTTGTAAAATTTAGATTTCTAATCATTGCTTCCTTTGTTTATTATTGCTTGTAACCCCCCTGTGAGTATTACTTCCTCCATTCACCCAACTTCATTTTCATTTTATCACATTTTCTCATATTTCATATAGCAATGTGTCTGGCTAAAAGATCATGCTTTTCTTTGTTTTAGAAATTGCAATAATTAGTAATTGCAACACATACATGTAACATTTTCTTTAGTCTTATACAATCTTCCCTACACTTTAATAGTTACACGTTGGTCTAAATTACAAAAGTTAGGTTTATTTAGGGAATTCTTTGGATGATGGCAAACAAATGATATTTTGGTTTAGACGTTAATTTCACTATTTTTATTGCTTGACAAATGTGTACATGTATGTGTTTTAGGCCAAAAACAGGAGTTTATATTAGCAGTTATGTAACAATCATGCCTTTTCTATGTAAAACTTATACGGTTTATATATATATGTGTGTAATGAATAAAATTTACTGAAAATTAATCTTTTTTAACATCACTGGGTAACAAATTTGGTGTGCAATCATGTACAAATCCTCAAAATACGCATTACATATCAAATAAAATTATCACTATGGTCTAATTTCACAGAGAAAAGGATTGCATGGGCCTTTCACTGTATATAGAATTTATAATGCTTATTTTTTTTCAGGTACATTTATGAATGATGCACATTTTTAGATCATCTTTAGGTCATGATGTATTTATGTTTGAATTCTCATAGAAAAAAATCCAGTCAACACCCTGAATTTTAAATCCTAATTTTTTTCAGACTTTGATGTATCCAACTTTATATAGCTAGCTTTCCAAATTTCAAAACTTCATATTGTATATTTTAAGCAGTTTATAAGGAAGTCCATGTTCAGTTCTTCTTTGATATCCATTAAAGTTTGTACGAGAGTAACAAATCATTTTTATAGATCTAATTAAAAAGTCAAATGCCTTCCTTGTAAACTATTCGGAGAAATCACAGCTGCTATAATAGTATTGGTTCTGATAGCAGTCATGGTTAAGAACATTTCTATTTATCACATAACATGACATTAAATTATTACTTTAGACCAGTATGACATCTCCAGCTAAACAAGAGGCCCATGGGCCACATCGCTCACCTGAGTCACCTTGGTCCATATCAGAAGATTTTCCATATATATTTGCATGTAAAACCGTAGTCCCTATTATGGCCCCAAACCTACCCCTGGAGGCCATGGTTTTTGCAAACTTGAATCTACACTATGTCAGAAAGCTTTCATGTAAATGTGAACTTCTTTGGCCCAATGGTTCTTGAGAAGAAGATTTTTAAAGATTTTCCCTATATATTTGTATGTAAAACTTTGATCCCCTATTGTGGCCCCATCCTACCCCAGGGGGCCATGATTTTAACAAACCTGAATCTGCACTATATCAGAAAGCTTTCACAAAAATCTCAGCTTTTCTTGCTTAGTGGTTCTGGGAAGAAGATTTTTCCTATATATTTGTATGTAAAACTTTGACCCCCTATTGTGGCCCCATCCGACCCCCGGGGGCCATGATCTTAACAATTTAGAATCTGCACTATATCAGGAAGCTTTCATATAAATCTCAGCTTTTCTGGCTCAGTGGTTCTTGAGAAGAAGATTTTTAAAGATTTTAAAGGAAAAAAAAAATGGCGACGGAGGTGACGGTCGGGTAGACAGGTCAGGAAGAAAGAAGCAGGTTTAATGATATCTGTGTGTGTTTTTTCTTACAGAAAACATGTGTGAGTAGAAATGCTTTTATAGTTTGAGTGTGACATGAACTAAATTTATCATCTTTCATTCCATCTGTGCATTATAGATGATTTAAACATTGCAATCGGTGCATTATGAGTAGTTCTCACAGTGAACAGTCTAGTGAATGGAAAAAAGTGGAATCCAAACGCAATTCAAAACGTAAAAACAGTAGTCCGGTAGAAAAGGAGACAAAATCTATTAGAAGAAGATATTTGTCGTCGTCTCTCCCAGATTTGAGTGAAATGAATAGCATGAACGATAACGAGAATGAAAATTTAAACTCGTCATCAAATCCCCAGGGTGACCTTCAACCACCGCTGATAAAATCAAACGAACAAACGTATAGTCTTCCTGAATTAATTGCTAATGCATTCAAGAAACAAACTTTCATGAACCAACTAGTACCAATAATAGCAGAAAGTTTAAAACCAGTCATTGCAGAAGCTGTACAATCTGCCTTCGCCATTTTGCACAAAACAATACAAGATCAAACCAAGACTATTGATACTCAGAGTAAACAAATTGACAAACTCTCTAAACAACTTAATGAATGACATGATGTAAACCAAGATCTACAACAGCAGATTTGGAGACTGCAGGATACTGTGGATGATCTTGAACAATACGGTAGGAGGAATTCCTTGAGGTTCCATAACTGTCACGTCCCCCAAGGCAAGAGCACAGATGAAGTTATTATGTCAATCTGTAAAGAACGCCTGGGTATCGCACTACAGGATGATGATAGATCTCGGTCCCACCCAATCGGGAAAGCAAACAGAAAAGGGAACAACCAGATCATTTGCAAGTTCAAAAACTGGAAGATTAAAAACAAAATCTACACAGCAAAACGTAGCTTCAGGAACACTGACATTTTCGTTACGGAGGATCTAACTCAGTACAAACAATCCATCATTCAAGAACTAGTCCGTGCCAAACGAGCTGGGGAAAATCTACTCCTTCTGGACCAATGATGGACGGATATTCCTAAAACTCTCAGACAAGGGGCGTAAACACATAATTTGTTCTGTGAATGAACTTCATGAACTCGCTCCACCGGACTCGAACTCTCAGTGTTAATCACACTAAATTTTGACATTTCATACAATGTGTTTGATCTAAATCTAATACATCTTTTTTTTGTATTCATATGAAATCTTAACGCAACTCCATGGTCACAGCAAGTATTGAGTCGATTGTGTATTTTCAATTAATGTTAGGTTTCAGGTAGTATAGCACACATTACTTTATTGTGTTTAAATACAATGCCTATTTAACTGCTTCTAAATTGGTCTTCATTTCCAGGCCTGCATATTATTTGTTTATTTTTTATTCTTCTTCAAAAAGGTCACACACTCATATTTTCTTTCTAGGTATGCTATTCTTCACAGAATATTTGTACACAGCGTTTTTGTTATTTAATCTATGTACTATATGTAGTACTTGTGCATGTAACAACAGGCTTCATGCCAAACCACGTATTTCTGTTTTTATTCATTTTGTTATTTTTCTTATTACACACTTTATCATTAATTATTTTTGTTGTTTTGCATTCCTAATTTACACTTGCTTTAGTTTATTGTATTTTTTCATATCTACATTTGAATCGGTGCCAACAAAATATAGTTGTTGGTTCCTCTCATGTATACGTCCCGAACATTTAGCGTTGTCTGTACTATTACCCTACAAATATCCATCCGATTGCGGAATTTATTGTTCACACATCTATATGACATGTTTCATTTTTGACAATGGGTGACTCGATAGAACAGTACCGAGCCGCAATCGGAAACTTTTACTACGCTAGTGGTGGTGTATTTAAACGTGTCTTTTTCATGTCTCTATATTTGAATACTTATATACCTTGTCGATGTTGATATGCAAAAACTTTGTGCACTGCTTGTCTTTTATGAGCAATTTTTCACTTTATGTTAATTTTTATTATCAATTTTTTACATACATCCTTCTTTTATGTGGAGATATTGAAGTCAACCCCGGACCTGAGACTAGTATTACTAGTGTCCTAGATATTATTCAATTAAATATAAGGAGCATTAGGAACAAAACAGCCTATTTAAATACCTTTGTGCATGACTTTGACATACTATGTTTTACTGAGACTCATTTAGACAATGCAATTCCTAATGACGCTTTAATATTGGATGGATTTAATTGCATTTTACGCAAAGATAGAAATTCCTTTGGAGGTGGAGTTATGATTTATTTGTCAAATATGCTTAAGGCGAATCGTCGCTATGATTTTGAGCCCCCTAATACTGAATGCATTTGGATTGAAATTGATAATCTTACTTGTAATTACTTTTTATGCTGCATATATCGTCCTCCTAATTCAGATGGTGGATTCTGGAACAATCTGTCGTGGTCCATTGAGAAAGTCCAAGAAATTAGCGAAAATATAATAATTGTAGGTGATCTCAACGTAGACTTTTTAAATATCCCACGTTATCATCCACTCCGAGATGTATTATCCAACAATAGCCTTGTTAACAAAATATGCGAGCCCACGAGAGTCTCGAACACCACGCAAACACTCATTGACCCTATTTTAGTTACAAACACTTTAAATGTCGTCGAGTCTGGTACTCTCGAAGTAGAACCTTCAATTAGTGATCACAAAGCCACATATATTTCAGTCTCGTTAAAATATAACTTAAAAGCGTGCTTACAAACGCAAAGTTTGGGTATACAAAATTGCTAATATTGATAAATTAAATACATTGATACAAGAATATGATTGGAAAATAATTATCAATGACGCGCATACAATAGAACTAGCAACAAAAAAATTTTCGGGAATTATTTTTATCTTTTGTGAAGGAATGTATTCCTGAAAAGACAGTTACAATTCGACCGAATGATAAACCGTGGTTCGATTCTTTATTAAGAAAAACAATACGGACTAGAGACCGATTACGTAACAAAGCTTTAAAGTAAAAAAAAGGAAGAACATTGGGAAGATTACAGGAAAGTTCGAAATAAAGTTAATAACATGAAAAAGCACGCTATTTTGAATTACTATGATAACATTGAAACACATTTGAATGACTACTAAAAAAATAACTACAAATTATACTGGAAACTTATTAAAAGCGTGTTCCAGGTTAAAGCCGGCAACGAAATTCCGCCCATCCAATATATTTCCGATGACGGTATCAATATGGTAGCTTTTTCAGATAGAGAAAAGGCAGAAGTATTAAATAAATATTTTTCCTCAATATCAAATATTGACGACACAAACCACATTTTGCCCAATTCAAATAACTTAGGCAATGACAGCCTTACTGATATTTTTATTGAAGAACAAGAGGTCATAGATATAATATCCAATCTTCCTGTCAACAAGGCTATTGGGCCCGATTGTATAAGTCATAGGATGCTACAGTCAACAACACATGTCATTTCTAAACCACTATGTATGCTTTTCAATAAATCTCTGCGCGAAAAATCTTTTCCTACCTTCTGGAAAGAGTCACATGTTCTACCTCTTTCCAAAAAAGATGATCCCTCTTTGCCTAGTAATTATAGACCCGTGTCCCTTTTAAGCTGTGTTAGCAAAGTTATGGAAAGAATAATTTTTAAACATGTATATAATTTTTTTCATAAAAACAACTTATTCTACAAATACCAAGCTGGTTTTTTACCAGGTCATTGTACAGTTTTTCAACTATTAGAAACTTATCACAGCATTGCAAAAAACATAGATGATAGTAAATCTTGTTGCATGGTCTTCTGTGATCTATCTAAAGTTTTTGATAGAGTTTGGCACAAAGGTCTTCGTTTTAAATTACAAACCTATGGGATCAAAGGTAATATTCTTGAATGGTTTTCTGATTATCTTTCTTGTCGCAGCCAAAAAATTATGTATAAAGACCATTTGTCTTCAAGTGCAAGTGTAAATGCAGGGGTACCCCAAGGCTCTGTTCTTGGACCACTATTGTTTTTAATTTATGTTAATGATGTTGCTGAAAATATGCTGTCTTTTTGTAGATTATTTGCTGATGATAACTCCATTCAATATGCATCTAAGAACGTACATGAAATTGAATTCACGTTGAATCATGATCTTTGTGTTCTAGATGAATGGTCTAAACAATGGTTGTTAAAATTTAACCCCTCTAAAACAAAAGCTGTATTTTTTACATTGAATAAGGATATTGATCCTCCTAAATTATTTTTTCAAAATTGTCAGTTGGAATATGTGCCAGTGCACAAACATTTAGGGTTGTTCATTTCACGTGATTTGGGTTGGTCACATTATATAAATACAATAACAAGTAAGGCTTACAAAAATTTAGGACTTCTTAAAAAGCTAAAATTTACTTTAGGAAGAAACACTCTATTAAAAATGTACACTATTTTTATTAGACCAGCTTTAGAATATGCCTCAGTGGTTTGGGATGGTTGTAATGCATACGATAGTGATTTGTTAGAAAAAGTCCAACTATGTGCAGCGTGAATAATTACTGGCCTTCCTATATTAGCATCTAGAGATTCTTTGTATTTAGAAACTGGCTTAGAGCCTCTGTCTTTTAGACGAACGACCACTAAATTAGTTACCATGTTCAGAGTTCATAATAATGATGTTCCTGAGTATCTACAAGAAACGATCCCAAGAAAAATAAATAATACATCCAAGTACAATCTCCGTTATGGAGACAATTATAAAATGCCAAAATGCCGACTTGAACTTTATAAGAAATCATTTGTACCTGATGCTTTATCAAAATGGAATTCACTTGATATAGAATCAAGACAAGCTACTTCAGTTAAGCAATTTCGTAAGAGTGTTAGCTCCAAAAATATCAACATTCCCAAACCACCGGCATATTTTTCCTATGGTACTCGTTTTCTGAATATAATTCATACCAAACTTAGACACACATGTATTTTGAATTACGATCTATATAGACGCAATATTGTTGATTCTCCGTTATGTTCTTGTGGTATGAAAGAAGACGCTTATCATTTCTTCTTTATTTGCAGTAAATATTCAAATGCTAGATATAAATTAATGGATAGCTTGCTGAGGTTAAATGATCTAGTTATTATCGATGTCCACCTTCTACTTTGGGGTAATAATACTTTATCTTCTGAGTTAAACAAGTGTATTTTTTCTTATGTTCAGTCGTTTATTCATGAAACCAAAAGATTTAATTGATGTTCAATTTAAATGTTTTGTACATTAATTTTCTACAATAATATATTGCTATATTTTTAAGGAGAAGAACTCGTAAGTTATTTGGACTTGTTTCTGATCCTTTTGTACATTATGTATGTACAATAAAATATGTTCAAAACAAACAAAGATTTTTCCTATATATTTATATGCAAAACTTTGATCCCCTATTGTGGCCCCATCCTACCCCAGGGGGCCATGATTTTAACAATTTAGAATCTGCATTATATAAGGAAGCTTTCATATAAATCTCAGCTTTTCTGGCTCAGTGGTTCTTGAGAAGAAAATTTTTAAAGATTTTCCATATATATTTGTATGTAAAACTTTGATCCCCTATTGTGGCCCCATCCGACCCCCGGGGGCCATGATTTTAACAATTTAGAATCTGCACTACCTAATAAAGCTTATCTATAAATTTCATCTTTTCTGGCCCAGTGGTTCTTGAGAAGAAGAATTTTTAATGACCCTACCCTATTTTTACCTTTTCTTGATTATCTCCCCTTGGAAGGTGGCCTGGCCCTCTATTTTAACAATTTAGAATTCCTTTTACCTAGGGATGTTTTGTGCCAACTTTGGTTGAAATTGGCCCAGTGGTTGTTGAGAAGAAGTTGAAAATGTGAAAAGTTTACAGACGGACGGACGCCGGAATACGGGTGATCAGAAAAGCTCACTTGAGCTTTCAGCTCAGGTGAGCTAAAAACTGAAGTTAGACAACATTTTGACAGAAGGCCTGGAAGATATAGACACAGAGC
Organism: Ostrea edulis; assembly: GCF_947568905.1. NCBI lineage: Eukaryota > Metazoa > Mollusca > Bivalvia > Ostreida > Ostreidae > Ostrea > Ostrea edulis. The sequence goes on from NC_079169.1 coordinate 15,468,715, forward strand.
TAAAAGCCGTATGCTATGATATAACTGTCAAGAATGGGTCACAAGCAATAAAGTCAATTGAAAAAATCAGACGGAAGCTTAAGGCAATGGAAGGAAAAGTGAAAACATTAAGCAAAATTGAAAATGCTGAAAATTGCAAGTTAAGTAAAGAAACTATGGAACTGAAAAAGGAGATCAACTCCCTCAACAAGATAGTTGAAGAGTTGGAGGATGACAGCTTTCTGTTGTCATTTGAAGACCAGCCATCATCTGCTGGACCGTCACAGGATTCAGCTACTTTGGCCAGCTCCCAGGACCCATCAAGTGCAGAGCCTTGCAAGGATATTGGTTCTCCTGAACCATCTGGAAAATAACTAGCAAACTTTCTACCCACACAGACCTCACGATATGACTGAAACCTTCATTTTACATGTGTTATTTCTTGAGAGGAATATATTTTTTTCTAGCGTTGCTTTTTTAAGTTAATGTATTAAATAAAAGGAGGATCCTTTTTCTTAGATTTGATACAAGCTTATGTACATCTATCACTCTAATGTGGATGCAATGTTATCCCTGTATGGCATGAACCAAAATTTTCAAATACTTTGTTTAAATTAGTTATTGCCATGTGTATTTTAATATAACTGTACCACTGTATAAAGAAAATTATCAATTTTTTGCCTTTGTACTTTGACATGTCTATTCTTTTGCTTGACGTTTCATTTGATTACATAAATATGTTTATAATGCCATTTAAAACATGAGCAAAGTACATTGTCATTAGTTACATTTGTTGTAAAGTATGCTTTAATTGATTAAATTAAAATATAAGCCTAATACAAGTACAGAGACAAGATGCCAAAGTTGAAGAAAAGATCAATAGGACAACGGCAAGTTATTGACAGAACGTGGAAAAAACTAGCAGTAAGTACATCATTTCTGTTCTCGTTATTCAGTTAAATAGCTATAATTATCATTCAAAAGTTCAAAACAACCATTGAACTTAAAGAATGAGCAGGATTCATATGATGTCATTCTATTTTTATTCACAGAGATTCAAAACATGATGAGCATAATATACAGAGTAACAAAGGGCCTGGAGAAGTTATCGTTGCAGAAACAGAAAAAACAAATCCTATATCACAAGTAAACTATTTTTCTTGATAATTAATATTTACTTTATGCAATGATATACAGACAACCGCCGCGGTGGTGTAGTGGTTAGAACGTTCGCCCCGCATGCGGAAGGTCGGGTGTTTGAATCCCGGCCGTGACAGACCTAAGTCGAAAAAAAACATGTAGTGACAGTTCAATCGCCAAATGTTTGGCAACAGGTGTGAATGTCACGGGTCCTCGGAAATGACCTTAAAAACGGATATCCCGTGTCACAGTAGGTGCGGCATGTTAAAGAACCATCACTGCTCAATGACCCCGAGTGCTGAGTATAGGTCTAAATTTGAAGCCCATCACCGGTTATGGTGATGTCTCCATATAAGTGAAAGATTCACGAAAGGGACGTTAAGCAAGATATAATCAATCAATATACAAACATGATCATGACTTTTAGAATACTATTATTTAAGGGAAATTATGATTGCAAATTCATTATGATTGAGAAGTTTAACTCCTTTTTTTTGCAGGAGGATACAGAATTCGCAGGATGGGAATGTACTTACCTGTAATTCAGACTGACTTTGCCAAAGACACCCTCTGAAGCTGGAATCATTCCTTTAAAACTCAAAAGAAAAATTGAGTAAAAAGGTCACTACTCATTCCAGTATATCAGACCTCACAAAGTATCATCAGCTCTTTCCTGGTTACTTTTAAAACAATTGCCTTTATAAAAATGTCAAGTTGAACTCCAACTGGGAAAATTACTGTATTGCTGATGATAGAAATGCTTGGAATGACTTGACTGACAACGACATGAAAAATGTGGAAAATCCACAAGAGGATGTACCATTAACTGATTCTGACTCGGAAAATGACACAGATATTGAAGATAACAATATCAACAATATAACTGCAGTCTGTGATGAGACATCTCAAAATATTCAACTAGAGACATGTGTGCAACCAGCTGATTTATCCATTGACGCTAGCAGGATAATGCCCATTGCCCCTGGGGAAGGAAAAAAACCTTTAGCGATTCTTCAGGATGATAATTTTGAAGAACTTTCCTTTCAAACCCTGTTTCCTACTGGAAAATGTGGATATAATTACCAAAGACAAGTTCATTTGACACCTAAAAAGTACTTTCAGAGGAGAATTCTTGAACAGAGTGGACGATTTGCTTCAAATATAGAATACTTATTTGTAGCACAGTTTATCACAGAATGGCATCAGATAACTGCCTCTATATCAGTTGCACTCAGAAAATCCTTGACAGGTACAGATGGAGAATCATTCAATGCAGGGTTCTTTAAACATCATGACCATATCAGACCATTAATTACGAAAGATGATGCATATCACTTTCTTCGTTCCATAAGGGGGAGTCCACCTTACTGACAGAAGGTTATGTATGAATTGTTAGCTGCCATTAAGCAATTCAAAATATTCACTTGATTCCTAGCTGCAATAATGTAGCCCTATCCAATTTTTTTTTATTCTGACGTTTTCGGGATAGGGCTACAATTCCATAGGATCTCCGTAATGGTGCAAAATAATTTTATGAATAACCGATAATAAACTCTGTGTATTGGTCCCAAAAGTTGTTTACACCAAAAGGAGTACCAACTTTGTGCTCGGGCATGTCTAATAAAGGTGTTTTTCATTAAATATAATGTACAGCATGCAAAATTCTTCGTCTGCTCCGCCATGCTTGTTATCGCGAGATCTCGTAGGTGGATCTAATGAAAAACCTAAACATTGACAATCAGCACGAAAATGTAGTTACTCGAGCCACTTCGACAAAGAAAGGAAAATCATATTGTTGCAGAAAGAATTTACACTCTACTGTTCGGTTTTTAACTTGATATTAAATTCAAACCTTTTCAATACCGACGAAATAGCTTTCGCCTCCATACTTGTCCATGTAAATACTACCTTATATGGCATATGCAAATGACTTGACAATCGGAAGTTGAAACTTCAGTACATCAAACATGGCGCACAAATATGAATCGAGAAATTGGAATTTATCGAAATTGTTGAAAACGGTAGAATAGAGCCTCACAAATCTTAAGTTGCAGGTTGTAAATTTACATATTGACTAAGAAACATAGAATATCATTTTATTTACGTAAAGAAAATCAGGAAATGTTTAGAATGAGCGCAAATGTTGCGGGAGTGAATCACTCCCGCATCTGCACCATTACGGAGATCCTATGGAGTTGTAGCCCTCTCCCTAAAAAAAATCAGAGAGGGCTACATTATTGCAGCAACTTGGTTCCTTACTTTGTCCGCAGCTGACATGAGATGGGAAGATACACTGAAAGCCCTGGCAAGACAACAAGGAAAGACACTCACTAGTGAAGATATAGAGGAAATGACATGGGAAGAGAGATGCTCAATGCTAAGATCTAATCCTACAACAGTTGCTCGACATTTTCATCACAGGGTTCAAAGTTTATTTACGGATGTCATCTTGTCACCAGCTTCTCCTCTGGGAAAAATCACTAACTATTTTTAAAGAATAGAGTTTCAGCAACGTGGATCTCCTCATGGAGATGCAATTCTTGGGTAAATAATGCACCCCAGCCAAATGAATCCAGTGAAAAAATATGTGAATTTGTTGAAAATTACATTCAAGCTAGTGTTCCTGAAGACAGAGAACTTAGTGATTTAGTAAATAATCTGCAAATTCACAGGCATACATCAACATGCACCAAGAAAGGAGGAGCTTGTCGTTTCAATTTTCCAAGACCAATTTCTGAAAAAATAATTCTGTCAAAGCCCGATGAAGACGACTGTGACAAAGTCAATATGAAACAAGCGAAGACTCTCCTGGCAAACATCAAGCAATATCTAACAGACCATGAATTGGACATTCATTGCATGACAATTCCAGAGGTTTTACTTAAAAATGGAACAAATTCCGATTGTTAAGCCGTTCTTGGCACACTGATTTTGACTGCGGATAACTCCGTTTACCTGATCAGGATATGGAGCTCACGGCGGGTGTGACCGGTCAACAGGGGATGCTTACTCCTCCTAGGCACCTGATCCCACCTCTGGTGTGTCCAGGGGTCCGTGTTTGCCCAACTATCTATTTTGTATTGCTTATAGAAGTTATGAGATTGATCACTGTTCGTTATCTTCACCTTGCATTCAAGTGAATATCACAAAGCACTGAAAAATGCAACAAAAACTCCAACAATCTTTTTGAAACGAAACTGTGCAGAAACTTTCATCAACAATTATAATTCCAATATTTTGAAGTGTTGGAGAGCCAACATAGACCTGCAGTATGTAGCCAGTCCATATGCAGCTATAGTCTATATAACGAGCTATATTACAAAGGATGAAAGAGAGGTTGGAACTGTTCTTCAGGCTGTTAGTCGTGAGATGAAAGATCTCAGAATAAATGAACAGATGAGGAAAGTAGCCTATGCATTCTCAAATGCAAGAAATGTCAATGCCCAAGAAGCTGCTTACAGAATACTAAGTCTTCCACTTCATAAGTCCAACTTTACCACTGTTTGGTTGTCGAGTGGTTTTCCAGAAAACAGAATTAGGATACTAAAACCAAAAGAACAGCTAAATACTCTACATGATGAAGACGAAAATGTGTTTGCACCAAACATTATAGACCGTTATGCAGCTAGACCTAGAAAGATGAATGATGTAACCCTTGCAGAGTTTGCTATGTTGTATGTGAATAAGAATCGCAGTGAAAATCAATGCCCTGACACAGAAAACCAGTCACCTGAAGGAAACATAGAAGATGACTCAGTTATGTCGGTACAATCTAAAAATGACTCAAATCAAAGTCAGCAAACTGACCACATCTCTACTCAGAAGACTTGTGATGAATCAAATTTAAAAGATGTTATCAATATTGAAGGCTTTGGAAAAATGAAGAAGCGTTCTTCACCAGCAGTGGTAAGGTACCATCAATGTTCGAAGTCTAAAAACCCAGAACTTTATAGTTACAATCGCATGCTTCATTTTATGCCCTGGTTTGATGAGAAAAAAGACTTGCTGGGAAATTTTAAAAACTTACAGTGAACACTATCAATCAAAGAAAACAGAAATAGATTTTTTTGTTTTGCTGAAATAATAAAAAATGATGATATAGTTAATGAGGCTTTATCAGAGCTCCAAAACTGTGGTCCACCAACACATGCTTGGGATGAAGTAGCTCCAGAGACTGAACACGAAGTGGCGGACTTAATCGAAGAGGGTTATGAGACTGATGACAAATTTGCCATTCTTGATCCAGATACAAATGTGAATGCTTCATTTCAAGAGTCTGATCAACCTAGTAGACCCCTCTGTCCTTCAGTGTTAGAAGTTAATCAAGACTTGCTGACTGATATAGATTACAGAAGTTTAGTGCAATCATTGAATTGTGAATAGAGGTGCACATTTGAATACATTCTGAGGTGGTGTCATCATCAATCAAATGACTGCAAAGTTATTGATCCACAACACATTTTCATTACGGGTGGAGCAGGGACTGGGAAGTCTTATTTAATTTCTGCTATCTTTAACATGGTTAACAGAGAACTCAGGCAGACAGGAGAGGATCCAAACAAACCAAAGATTCTACTGACAGCACCAACAGGGACTGCAGCCTTTAATATTAATGGTTTCACAGTCCATTCATCTCTACAGTTTCCTGCAAAAATGGATAATATCTATCAGAAACTTTCTGATTCTACATGCAATCATCTAAGAGTGCACCTTTCCAATTTAAAAGTAATGGTAATTGATGAAATATCGATGATAAGTTCCAACACATTCAATTACATTGACAAACGATTGCAACAAATCAAGGAGTCAACCCAACCCTTTGGTGGAATAACAATTCTAGCTGTTGGTGATTTCTAGCTGTTGGTGATTTGTTTCAACTCCGTCATGTTGGTAAATATGTTTTGAATTACCCTTGGATGTTATGCAACGACTTGCAGGATCGATATGGCAGACTCATTTTCATCTATTTGAGCTAAACCAAATCATGCGTCAAAAAGATGATGTTGAATTTGCTGCTCTTTTAAATCGAGTACGTCAAGGACACCAAACTACTGAAGATCTTGTTACACTTCAAAACAGGACTATTACTACTTCGGATCCAGAGTACAACAGAGAGGCATTGCACATCTTTGCTACTAATGCACAAACAGATCTACACAACAGAGAAAGGCTTGAACTTCACCTTCCCATCATTGTGCTCACTAGGAGAGAAACGAGACCAGCTTCTTTGAAGGACTTCACAGTGTCTGATAATCCTGCTCACACAGGGGGAATTTGTAAAACTTTAGAGTTGTTTAAAAATGCACGAATCATAATTATACGAAATATTGATGTCCAAGATGGTTTGGTAAATGGAGCACAAGGGACAATTATTGACTTCCTTCCTAACTCTACAAATGTGAAAGCACTCCTTGTCAAGTTTGATAAGCCAAACATAGGCCTTTCAGCAAGAAACTCATCAACTTTTGACTTATCTTCTTATGATAAAAATGTGGTTCCAATCACCCGAGTTGATGTAGCTTTTCCGACTTCTGTGAATAGAACTGGACTTTCTATAACATGGACTCAGTTTTCTGTAAAATTGGCTTTTGCGTGCACAATTCACAAAGTTCAAGGATTATCAGTGGATGATTTGGTTGTGTCTTTTGAGAAAAAGATTTCTGGTGGACAGGCATACGTAGCATTAAGCCGTTGCAGAACAATCCATGGCCTACAAAACATTAACTTTGATCCAAGCAAGATAACACAGAACCCTCTTGTCAAGAAAGAAATGGCACGACTTTGTGACACCATGAAATTACCAAATCCATATGTTTATCTCCAGCGTCCTTTAGCATGCAATGTTTTAACTGTTAGCCTTTTGAATGCAAGATCCTTGCGCCTGCACTTTCCTGATATTTTGTCAGATCTATTGCAAAAATATGCTGACATTTTGATGTATACTGAAACCCACTTCTACAACAACCAGGCCAGTCAGTTCGTCATCTCTCAATACAGACACATTATTTCTCCACCAGATGAAAATCTTTACCACCATGGCCTTGCATGTTATTTCAAGAACAATTTCAAGTGTACCACCAAGAAACTACAGCATTTTACATGCCTAGAGGTTTTAAATACCATTCTTGTACTTGAAAACAGCAGAGAATTGTCATTTATTCTTATTTACATTTCACCATCATACACCTTTGGCCGGATTCTTTGTGAGCTCAAGATCTTACTTGCATCCCTAGTGACAGCAAACAATACTATCATTTGTGGAGATTTCAATGTTGATACTTCCACAAAAGACTACCTGCAGCTTAAATTTGTGATGGACAAATATGCTTTTACTAATGTAAGCTTCAATCGCTCTCACAAGCTTGGGTCATGTTTGGATCATATTTACTTGTCAAATGATCTCAAAGATACCTTTCATCATTGTGTTGCATATCCTACCTACTACTGAGACCATTACAGTGTTCTGTTCCAGTTACAAAGATAGCAATCTCCATTTTCTGGTAAATATCTACATACATGTATAAATAAAAGTCAATGTTAACATCAATTCATTTCCATTCATATGTACTGGATCTTCACAGGTACCTGTACCTCTAACTAGGTCAATTTCTACCGCAGGGTGGGGGGTTACATGGTTAGGCTTCAAGGTCAACCTAATGAAATGAATTGCATTAATTTCAAACTCTTTGCAAGATTAGCATCTAATGATGATGATATGGTCATTTATCCTTATTTGATTAATGATTAGTTTTGCCTTATACAAAAAGTCCACAGTTCCTTGTACAGGAATAGCCATTTGGGTTTTGCACCATGGGGGGCATGTATGTTTCTAAAACATTTCTTGTTTTGCCAACAAACATGGTTATTATGAATGTATGAATGAATGTTACTTTTGCCAAATCATATCATTAATGGGAAGTTTGTTTTTTTAAATTTTACTTTATGTATGCGGCAGCTCATTGTAACATTCATTTTGTTTTGATTGATAATACAGATTAAAACTTACAACACGTGTAGCAGTCTTTCATCATCGACCAAATTATAATTTGCCTCATTATCTTGATGATAATTTCATAGACTACTAAATTCATATTCATACACAAAGACCTAGTCAGTTAGATCTCAAAATGATGGAAGAATTTTATCATGTCAGGGAGTAAGACACAGAGAGACTTAAACACAACTTTGAAAGGCAATGATATTTTTTTTAAAAAGTTATGTGTTTTGGCCAGATTTCAAAGCAATCCGGTTTAAAGCTTGATGATGTTTGTCCGTCCGTGTAAAAATTGGTTGAATTTCTCTGCAATGGTAAGGGTCATTTACTACATATTTTGCCTGTACTTCACCAGTTAGCATTTTTAATTTCCATAAATATCGGGTTTCTCTGATTTAGTTCACACTTGAATGATTTTGGTGAGAAATTGATTGTCTGATTTAAAATCAGGCCGTGTCGATATTGGCGGTTTCTGGTCATTTCCATAAAATAATGCATGACATGAATAGATTTTAACTCTATTAATCAAACTTTTTGGTGATGGTAAACATGTCGGACTATCGGACCGTCGGAATACCGGCCCGTCGGACTATCGGAATACTGGGCTTGAACCCGCACATGTTATCTCTCAGATTTTCATGAAACTTTGTGTACGGGTTCCTACTAACCCCAATATTAAATTTGCCAAATAAAAAGTCTCTATTACGTTTAGTTTAGGTTCAACATGGAATAACTACTTTAAAATATAATTTTCGGTGCAAAAAGATCTCAAAATATTGGGGGAAAGTGATATATGTGAACAGCTCTAAAATGTCACATAACTAAGAAATGGAGGTGCACTATATGCAATAACTAAAAGGGTCTTAGTGTGTATATTCATCCAGTCACAGGGTTTTGACAGAATCTAAGCAAACTGGTATATGTAAATATATAGTATATAAAGAGAAGGTAGCTAACAGCAGCCATTTGAACTCTTTAAACTTCGCCATTAATCGTGATAATACATTAAAATTTTCCCAGTCGATTGATTGGTTGATGTTTTCCGCCACACTCAACAATTTTTCAGTTATATAGTGGCGCTCAGTTTTTATTGGTGGAAGAGAGAACCCAGATACAATGTAACTGGGAAGAGACCACCGACCTTCCGAAAGTAAACTGGGAAACTTTCTCACTTACCGCCGTGAGCGGTATTTGAACCAGTCGAAAGCCAGATTATTGTTCTGTTTTATAATGCATAAATCGTTTACCTGACTTCACAGAAACTTTGAAAAATTATTCCAAATCCTAGAAAATCAATATATGCACCCAGGGGTGCATAAGCCGAGTTGCATGGGATACATTGTAAAGTCATGAATGATGTGGCATATTTATAAATGTGAAGAACTAACTTCAGTTTTAAACTTTTTGAGTTACTGTCCAGAAACCTTATTTGTCTGAAGTGTTCAATCTATTTTCGGCAGAGTTCTTGAAAAGTGTCGGTAATGTCGGATTATCCGATAAAAGTAGTAAATGTCCGACACAAATTACTTAATTGTCGGTCCTGATGGCCGATAAAAGATCGGGATCGAAGTCCGTTTTTTACCGGGAAAAAATGGCGGCCATGTGGCCCATAAATTTTCAAACCAATGCTAAATCCGGCAAGACATTGAAACGTAAACGTGAAGAATCTGTTGTGAGAACTATGAGGAGAAAAGAAACCGGGAATCTGGGAGACAATGACTTGTTTGATGCGGTTTTACCTATTACTAGGTGACACCATCTGCTCAAAGTCGCGAGACCAACTACACCCGGGCCAAAGTGAGAGAGAGTAATTTAAACGATTGCAGAGGAAGATGAGAAAGAAGTTGAGAGGAATAGACAGGATAGAGAGAAAAGTGGAGGGTGAGAGAGAAGTGGAGGATGGGACAGAAGTGAAGGATGAGAGAGAAATGGAGCAAAAAAGTGACTCGGTGAATTAAAGAAGATTCAGAGTGTGAGGAAGATGCCAAAGGGTATGAAAGGAGAATTTATGAACGTATAGCTGAGATGGAGATTGAATACAATAACACATGTTGATTATAAATAAAATTTATAAAAACCTAAAAAGCAATGCATTTTTTTCTGGACTGACAAAATTTTGTTTGGGCTGACACTATTTCTAACAGTATCGGACCAAATGTCTGACACTTCCAAAGAAATTTCAAGAACTCTGATTTTCGGTCACTGTTACCTTGACCTTTGTTCTCCAAAATCAATGGGGGCCTTGCTTTGCTGGTATCCAACAATATATCCAAGTTTCATTTGATTCAAATTAAAAAATTTCGAGTTATCCTCCGGAAACCAAATTTTTTTGGAATTTAAAATTTATTTTCGGTCACTGTGACCTTGACCTCTGACCTATTTTCTCCAAAATCAATAGGGGTCTTCCTTACCTGGTACATAACAATATCTTTAAGTATCATTTGATTCGGATTTAAACTTTCTGAGTTATCATCCGGAAACCAAATTTTTCTGAAATTTTCATTCTATATTCGGTCACTGTAACCTTGACATTTTTCTCCAAAATCAATAGGGATCTTCCTCACCTAGTACCCAACAATATATCAAATTTTCATTTGATTAGATTGTAAACTTTTCGAGTTATCATCCGCAAACCAATTGTTGACGCCCAACCGCCCACCTGTATCACCAAACCAATAGCCGAGTTCAATTTCGTTGCAACTCGGCTAAAAAACATTTTCATCACTTGTCAGCCCAATACCTCGAATTACTGAAATGCACCCAGAAATTACCGAAATGCCCTCTAAAACTACCAAAATGCCCATTTAAATCATTTTTAAAAATTTATATATTGAAAGATAAGGGATTGTGTGAAAGGTGAAGAAAACGAACAGTAATCAATCTCACAACTCCCAAAACGAAACAAAATAGAGAGTTGGGCAAACACGGGCCCCTGCACACACCAGAGGTGGGATCAGGTGCCAAGGAAGAGTAAACATCTCCTGTCGACCGGTCACACCCGTCTTGCACCCTATATCTTGATAAGGTAAACGGAGTTACAGTAGTCAAAATCAGTGTGCCAAGAACGGCTTAACAATCGATATAAAACAAGTTGGACAGCATTTGACCCAATGAAAGCTTGTATTTGCAAACAAGATCATTACAACGAACATAGAACTTGCGAATTGCTGACTTTAATTAAACGAAACTGTTGAAACTCCCGCACCATCAATTTCTTTGTCAGCAGTCTGCCTCGATTTAAAAACTGACCATACACAGAACAAGCTCTTGCGTATCGGATAAACACCGTATGCAGGTGAGAATGGAATACTGCTACATACAAAATGTTATAATAGGCACTTAAGATTTACTTTATGAAAGGTAAATTATTATATAATGAGAATACATAGTACAATTTCGGTATGAGAAATACTTAATTTATTCGCGGTGGCCTAGCGGTAGAGTGTTTGTTCTCCATGCGGAAGGTCGTGGTTTGAATCCCAGCCGCGACAGACTTAAGGCGTTAAAACAGGTGTTGACAGTTCCATCGCCAAACGCTCGGCATCAGGTGTGAATGTCACAAGTCCTTGGAGATGACCTTTAAAACGGATGGCCCGTGTCACAGTTGGTGTGGCACGCTAAAGAACCCTCGCTGCTCAATGGCCGTAAGCGCCGAGCATATCTCAGCACACCTGCTGTGACACGGGACCTCGGTTTTTGTGGTCTCATCCGAAGGACCGATCCATTTGGTCGCCTCTTACGACAAGCAAGGGGGTACTGAAGACCTATTCTAACCCGGATCCCTACGGAATTACACACAGATGGACAGACCGACCAAAAAGTATATGCCCCCAAAATCTCCGAATACGAGGGCATAAAATAATTTTGGTCAACTACTATGAACCACTGGGGCGCGTATTAAGTTTCATACACATATATGCTTTTGTTTGGAAATTTTATATTCGACTTCAATTTCAAATCGTTGTGTTTTCCACTGCGCACGCATCTACTGTGAAATCATTTTAATTCGTGGGGGCCAATGTTCGTGGGTAAGCGTACTTTTGCTGGTTCGTGGGAACATAATTTCGTGGGTAAGCGATACGATGTCACTAAGAAAGATAACTCTTCCTGTTTTACAAAATGTTCGATGACACGTAAATTCGTGTGTACGAGTGATCCACGAACATCAATCCCCCACAAACAATGACGATTCCCCAGTATATCCCATGAATCTTATTTACTTCCGTCCTTCCGGTTTGCAGATGTTATAATCCATACTACTGAGTAATATTTATGTACCAACATAAAAACGAGAGATACAATTCCAAATATTGAAAATTAATAATTCGTTAAGAAAAATGATGAGGCAACAGATCATCCATCACATCTTTGTAAGAGTTTAAGAAAAAAAGCAAACATCTTAAACTATAGTCGATTTGATATTAATACTTAGCTAAATGCTTTACATACAAACACGTAACGGACAACAAAACTGTCATTATTCATATTTTGTATCAAAGACATGTATAGAATAATTGTATTTAAGGTAATTCCACCCCTTCAGAATTATAGGTTCAATCTTATATGGATTGTTCATTCTTCAAATAATATATCTTAGTAATAAATAAAAATGATAAAATAAGTATGTTGCGGTATTGATAAAAATTCTATCTATTAGCGCACATACACCTGTTATCAACGTCAGAAAATTGCAATTTACCTTAAACAGCATTATCAAAAATCACAAACACTGGTTAAAACGATAAAATAGTATTCATAACAATTTCATGAAACTGTTTCTTCAAAATGTTTGAAAAATAAAGGAAATCTATCGCATAATGGACATGATAAATAATTTTATGAAAACAGTTATTGCCCTTGGATTCAATATTTTGAAACACAAAAGTAATATCAATGGTATTTAATACTAAAACCTTTCGTATATTACCATGTACAAGTAATTCATCAACACTTCTTTCTTAAACTTAATATTATACATCACATTTAGCTCTCTCGGTTGAAGAGGTTATGTTATGAGAAGGTATCCGCTGTTTGCCGTATGTAATCAATAGTGTCCAATTTCTATAGAACTTTGTACAAATGAAAGGTGGAGATAGCGAACAGTTATCAATTTCATAACTCCTATAAGGAATTAAAAATCAACAGTTGGACACACTCGGACCCCTGGACACACCAGAGGTGGGATCAGGTACCGAGGAGGAGTAAGCATCCCCTGTCGACAGGTTACACCCGCCGTGAACCCTGTCTGTATCACCAGTTAATGGAGTAATCCGTAGTCAAAGTAAAACATGGCCCAACAATCTGTATGAAACACGTCAGTCAGCATTTGACCCAATGATAGATTAAATATATGAACTTCTGGGTGAGTAAAAATGTTTGTGGGATCGTATAATTCTCACTTTACAATCAATGTACGATTAAATGAGAAGTGGATTCCGACAGGAAATCTAAATTCCTTTTTTACATTCATAAATGCTCTGCAATGTTGTTTCTCAAAAAATATTGAAAACACTCGTAACAAGTATGCCCACCTCGTGAACACAAGCTATTTATTACATGTTTGTGCACTTAGGATTGATTGATTGTTTTGCTGTTTTTGTCACATATTTACAGTGATTTTCTTTTGTTGTTCAGATATTGTATCTGGTTATCATCAACAGGGGTTTTTATCGCATATGTGATAAAACGAGCTCCTCCCACATTGATATCGCATGGGCGGTACTAACATCAGAATTACACAATAGAAACAAGACAGGGATAATTCAGTTTTCGTGCAGTTACTTTTGCTGTTTCACGGGTAAAGCGTGCGCCGATCTATGTCTGGGGCGTTGGAACAGACGAGAAGTGCTATGTAACAAATACATGTATACACATGCCTGTGACCGTTTTTGCAGTCAGTAATGTTAAATAGTTCTCTCTCTCTCTCTCTCTCTCTCTCTCTCTCATTTTATAAAGAGTTTGTTAATGCAAGTCTTTAATCCTTTTCCCACTTTAATATTTGTGTTATACAGCCACCAATATGTGATAGATACTGCCAGGGATAATCAGTTTTCTTTAAGTTTGTTTTGCTATTTTACGGGTTAAGCGTGCGCCGATTGATGATGGGCGTTGAAGCAGACAGGAATTGTTATGTAACAGATATACACATACCTGTGACCGGTTTTTTTCCCCAGTCAGTAATGTTAAATAGCTCTCTCTCTCTCTCTCTCTCTCTCTCTCATTTTCTAAAGAGTTTGCTAATGCAAGTCTTTAATTCTTTTCCTACTTTAATATTTGTGTTATACATGTTTTCTTAAAACATTGTACAAATACAGGTATAGAATTAAATTCCTGATTATTTATGAAACCACCAATATGTGATTGATACTGACAGGGATAATCAATTTTCGTTAAGTTAGTTTTGCTGTTTTACAGGTAATACCACCTTCACACTCACGGATTTTTCTTCCGAGTCCTTACGGATCTCCGACTCTTAGTTCAATTCTTTATTGTCCTTGAGTTATACAACTCATCGGAATACATATAGTACATGTACATTTGTATACACAATATATCAAATTGTATAAGTTAAACAACAGGTGAGTGGACAGGAGAAGATAGGAGGAGAAGAAATTACAAATAAAAATAATATATATGTAATCGCATTATGAGATGCACATGTTGTTAGAAAAATACTATAATCATATTATTGATTTACAATGCTAAACTTCGTATTTTCACAGCTTGAACTAAGAATTTTCCGAAGTTATTGAGTTCTTTAGTATTGTCTACACTAAGGAGCTTAATTAATTTAAAGACACTTGGTTTTGTGTAATAAAAACTCTTAATATATTTCTTTCTCAAATCTTTGTAAAATGGACATTTCAGGATGAAATGAAACTCATCTTCTATATCATTATAATCACATAATTTACAAAGCCTCGCAGTCCTTAAAACATTATTGTGTCTGCCTTTTCAATATTCAAAGAATGTGAAGACGTTCTGAATTTAATGATATATTTTTTCCCTTTTAAGTTGATTGGTCTATTGAGATATGATTGAAAACAAAAGTTATCTATTAAATGTTGATAAAGAACACTTTTTGGTGAACTTGAAAGAGACGACATTAGGTTTTGTTTGTAAATATCCAATATTCTGAATTCTATTATTTTATAATCTTTAAGCTGATTCACACACGACTTTTCAAACAAATATTCTAAACCAATGCTTGACAGATCATGTTTCACATTAACAATCCAGCTGTCATTGTTTGCAATCATATTTTCATAGCAATCTTTCAAAATACAGTTATTCGAGGTTTTAATTTTTAACCAGAATTTAAAAATTCTAAATTTTCTTCTAATGTAAAGTGGAAATCTGCCAAGTTCACAATATAACATACTATTAATTGTTGGTTCTTTTGTTTACTCCTAACACTTTTTTACAAAAAGAAAGATGCACCTTTTCAATGTCAGGTGCTTTATGAAAACCCCAAATTTCACATGCATATGAAAGAATACTGTGTACATAAGTATCATAAAAAGCTCGTAAAATGTCGTAATTTGCTCGTATTTATCCGTGTTCACTCGGAACAAATCGTAATAAACCGTAAATGGCCCGTAAATACTCTAGGTCCCTAGGGATGGGGCAAAAACTGCCCAAAATTGACCAATTTTCAAAAATCTTCCTATCAAGAACTACACATATGTAAGAAAAACTAAATGCATAGTGATGTAGAGCAGGAAGGCCTCTACCAAAATTGTAAATATCATGATCCTCGGGGTAGGGGTTCTGACCCCAGGGCGGGGCAAATCTTGTTATATAGTGTTTATGTGTAAAACATTTAAATTACATCTTCTTTAATGCTATTGATACTAAATTGAAACTAAATGGATAGAGCAGGTAGTCTTTTACCAAAATTGTAAGTTTGATTTCCCCCAGAGTAAGGGTTTGACCCCAGGGTGGGGCCAAACTTAGTATATATAGTATTTATGTGTAAGTTTGCTGATACTGTATAAAATATAAATGCATACTTAGGAATAGCAGAAAAGGATGTACAAAAACTGGTGAATTTCACAACCCAGGGTTATGACTTTAGGATGAGTCCAAATTAGTCATATCTTTTCATGTTTTAATGCGAATACATCTATTTAAAGCCTTTTATCAATGTATGCACTTTTGAGGGCAGTGAAGTTTTAAGAACACATCTTGTTTTATACTGTTGCTGAACATTAGAATTTAATTAGCTCAGATATTTAGAACAGGAAATTTTTTCTAGATTTCATAGTCCATGGAAGTAGTGAAACTTTTTCACTAGTATTCAGGTGACCGATAAGGCCTGTGGGCCTCTTGTTAGGTTTCCCTTGTGTTTTTTTTTTCTTTTACTAAAGAAATATTTTTATTGGTCAGTAATACATATTCCTTTGCCATTGGGAGATTTTGAGAGATAAAAATGGTTGCCATCACTTTCACAGCAAATATGCCCCTTTAAATTTATAATGTAGTACTACCATCCATTATATGTCAGCCTGAGTAGCTCAGTGGTTAGATCACCGAACTAGTAATGCAAAGGTACCAGGTTCAATACTCAATTGTGCTAAAGATTTTTCTCACTTTCTTTGCTACAGTAAAATCCCATTCATATACCTTACTGCAGTACATAACAGCTGATTTTACATTTTTACTTGCTACAACCACGAACTATCAAAATATGTTAACTCTAGACTAATTAAACCTGAGAATTTTGTAGAAAGAAAATAGAATGCAAGTGAATTGTACCTGAAATGTCACGAAAAATTATTTTTTATTTAGAAACGTGTATGTCCTTAACTGAAACTTACCATTCTTGGTTAAAAAGTATTTATTTATGTTTTGGAAAGAAGCCAATTTCATTACAAGGGGAATGGTTAATGAAGAAATACTAAAGTTGACCTTGGGGTCATTTGAAATCTTTTTCTTAATATGGTCTCTTGGGTTATGAATCATTAAAATTAGAAATTGTAGGTGATACTTGCTGATATCTTCCCAGATATGGTGTAGATAAATATACTGTAAATAAAATCAGTATTATCACAATTTTACAGTTTATTTAACTAACAATTATGTTGCATGTATTTTTCAAGCCTTATGAAATTTGATTGCAGTGTAATGACAGTTGTTTAAATCAATGTAATGCTATTTTTCTAGGTCTATTGGGTACAATGCTGTAATGGCCTGAAAAATCTTTTGTGAAACCGAGAAATGCTCATCTTCCATTGCCATGATTGTGTGAAATTAAGTACATGTACATGCTTTGTTATGCATACATTTATGTACATGTAATTATATTTGTTAATAGATAAATGTTCAGATGAATTTTCATGTTGTTATTGATATTGACATGTACATGTATTACTTCCATTTCTAGAATGATTTTAACATCTTGATATTAAAAAGATGACAAAATAAATAAATCTTAAATATTTGTCAACAAAGTTTTCTGGTTGGTTAAAATTTGTAAAGAGGAGCATTAGTACATATGTCGGTTTAATGTGAGAAGCCTTCAAAATGAACTTTTATCAGTGAGATTTTTGTAAATGGGGGGGGGGGGGTTTCAACAAAAAAATATGTATGTTGAAGGCATCATCCTTGGAGTTTGGCAATATACACTGCAAAGACTTTTACCTAGCTGATCACATATAAAGGTCAATTACATACAAATCATGAATGGTAGAAAGATTCATAGATGCATTATCAATGACGGTTTGACTCCTATTTATAGGATTATAGTTAATAGGAAATGGCACTCTGAAAGATTGAAAGTCTACACATGACTACACTAGTAGGCATCACAATTGCTCTCTGAAACAAATTACACTAAATTGTATTCTTAGAATGAAATGCATATCTTTTTTAAAGAAAGATTTATTTAGAGGCTCATTTCCCTGTTGTGTAAGTTACAATGTAACAAATAGTTATTTGGACTACCAATATTTGCTTATGACCACAAAGTAAAGATCACATATCTATAAGTAGAAATAGTTTTTCTATAGCTGTCGATCACCATGTATTCTTGTACACACAGTGACTCTCTTCGTTTCAAATCTAAAACATTGCATGTTTGATTGCATATATATACATTAATTCCAACATGTTTGGAAAATTAAAAAAATGTATTTCCCTGCAAGATGCTAGACTTGCCCTGTATAATAAGATAAATGGCAAATATTCTTTCTTTTTTTAATTATCCTGCATGACTAAAATAAAAAGCTTCCCAATTATTTCTAAAGGCAAGGTTAGATCCACCCAATCTGATTAAAATCAGATTTCGCACTTGGCTCGATATACGGACAGCGACTGTTCGTATATCGAGCGAAGTGAGAGGTTTGATTTTAAATCAGACTGAGATCCGCCACTAGCTAAATTAAATCGGACTCAAAATTTTGAGAATTGTCACACAATTGCAGATGATCTCAAAGAAAACGATAATCTAAATAAAAACAATTAATTTGTGTATTAATAACCAGCTTATATGCATCTAGAGGGTTTGTAAGGTCTTTACGCAAGAAATTATCGATAAAAATGACAAGTCGCCATTTGCTTTGTTTATTCTTAAAGTTACGATCAGCTTACGTGTACTAGTATAGCACACGTAGAGTTACGCTTATTTCTGACGTAAATCTACGTCTACGACTGTTAGTGAATACCGTCCCACACGTAAACGTACGCTGCGTCTAGATTTACGCTACGTTTACGTCTACGAACTTTAGTAAATATGGGCCCAGCGCTAAGCATACGTTTAAATTTGTGGTACTTCACCTATGTAGAACTGGTGACGTCTCAATATGAGTGGAAAATCCTCGACGGGACATAAAACAAATAATCAATCAATAAACCTATGCTAGACAGAGAAATAATGTGGTTTGCAGTATCCCGCAAATATCTAATATCAATATCTTCATAAATGAATGGTTTACGCTCGATTAATTTCTCTCCCATATCTCCTTGTCCTTCTTTCAGGTTGTGTAACATTAGGTTTTGTATGCATGTATTTTACACATGACGTGCAGACCTCGCTGAAACACGTGTCCGGAATTAGCACCAATAAAAGGCCCAAAGTCGACAGCACCACTGCAGCAAATTTCATGCCGTTGAAGTGACGATTTCTCCAGATGTAATCGGACACTTAAACAAAGAACATATAACAAAAAGAAGTATTACACAGGTGTAGAGGTTGCTGAAAAAGATTTTTAGTTTCATGACACTTGCTACAAAGAAATCGAACTTCTGTTTTTCAATATTTATGAATAAAATATGCATGAATATACAAAACATGTAAAGCTAGTAACATTACAAACATACTTTAGTCAAGTTGATCAAATTATTGTTTACTGGGTAATTGTTTGCCAAATGGCCAAAAAACGGAGGTAGGAAAATGTGATGGGGTTTAATAAATGGTGTTCTAGATGTACTTTCATCTAGATGTGTTTCATAGGTTTTTGTTTGAAACAATTCTTATGTTTATTGCGTTACATGTATCTATCAGACACACACTTGACATAATGCATGAGCGTCACAGGGCGTTTCGGGTGTGTTTTAAGACATTGAATATTAGACATGTTAAGTTCCAGGTATTTGTAAGAGTTTTTGTTGTTTTAATCGAAAAGAAATGTGGGTATTTCCCTAATTTAATCTCTAAGGAACATTTTATTTCTAAGAGCGTAACAATACTCTTATAATGGGGGATCCGAGTTAGAATTGGTCCTCAGTATCCCTTGCTTGTCGTAAGAGGCGACTAAATGGGGCACGGTCCTTCGGATGAGTTCGCAAAATCGAGGCCCCGTGTCACATCAGGTGTGGCACGATAAAGATCCCTTCCTGTTCAAAAGGTCGTAAGGACCGAGCATGGGCCTAAATTTTACAGTCCTTCACCAGAAATGGTGACGTCTCCATCTGGGACGTTAAACAATATACCTCTGGTGTTTCCAGGGGTCCGTGTTTGCCCAACTCTCTGTTTTGTATTGCTTATAGGAGTTATGAGGTGAACCACTGTTCGTTATCATCACCTTTCATACAACCAACCAAATTTCAATCATTGCGCAAAATAACTGAAAGATAGCTTTTTCAAAATTAATTATACAATCATTATCAGCAAATTATTCACATCATATACATTCTGTAGATTACAATCTAGAGTTCCTCCAAAGAACTGTTCGTTTATAATTGCGTATAAACACTACTCAATATAGGATTAAACATTCTTTTTGAAGAATTTATCGATGTGTAAACTCCGGACATTTTACTCACAAACTGAATAAAAGTGCAAAGCACTTTTATGTTAAGTTTGTGAGTAAAATGTCCGGAGTTTACACATCGATAAATTCTTCAAAAAGAATGTTTGATTCTTATAATTCCAATTCATTCACTTTATTAAAAATTGCAAAAATTTGAATAGTTTCCCCGCACTATGTTATTTGTTTTCAGACATGTACGAATACATCGCGTTTTCGGATTTATTGATGTACAAACTCTTGTTCAGCTTTATTTTTGTCCAATCAAAACAATTGTAATAAATGACATTAGAATTATTGCATGCTGATTAAGAAACTCTTCGTTCCCTACCTCCACACATTGGGATCGCCACCACCATTCCAAGGCCAGTCACAAGTTCATTCGTCAAGCATTCAGTGTAGTTTGATAAAAACTGAAAAACTACAATCAAACCAATTACTGAATACAGGATACTTAATGTAGGTATTGAACAAGAATTAAACCATATCATGTTCTTCTAATTTACAAGACAGTAACGATGTCATGCATTGTGTGAGTAATTTACAAGACAGTAACGATGTCATGCATTGTGTGAGTAATTTACAAGACAGTAACGATGTCATGCATTGTGTGAGTAATTTACAAGACAGTAACGATGTCATGCATTGTGTGAGTAATTTACAAGACAGTAACGATGTCATGCATTGTGTGAGTAATTTACAAGACAGTAACGATGTCATGCATTGTGTGAGTAATTTATAAGACAGTAACGATGTCATGCATTGTGTGAGTAATTTACAAGACAGTAACGATGTCATACCTGTGTGAGTAATTTACAAGACAGTAACGATGTCATACATTTTGAGTAATTTATAAGACAGCAACGATGTCATACATTGTGTGAGTAATTTACAAACTGTAACGATGTCATACTTTTTGAGTAATTTACAAGACAGTAACGATGCAATGCATTGTGTGAGTAATTTACAAAATAGTTACCATGTCATACATTTTGAGTAATTTATAAGACAGTAACGATGTCATACAATTTGAGCAATTTACAAGACAGTAACGATGTCATACCTGTGTGAGTAATTTACAAGACAGTAACGATGTCATACATTTTGAGTAATTTATAAGACAGCAACGATGTCATACATTGTGTGAGTAATTTACAAACTGTAACGATGTCATACTTTTTGAGTAATTTACAAGACAGTAACGATGTCATACATTTTGAGTAATTTATAAGACAGCAACGATGTCATACATTGTGTGAGTAATTTACAAACTGTAACGATGTCATACTTTTTGAGTAATTTACAAGACAGTAACGATGCAATGCATTGTGTGAGTAATTTACAAGACAGTAACGATGTCATACATTATGTGAGTAATTTACAAACTGTAGCGATGTCATACTTTTTGAGTAATTTACAAGACAGTAACGATGTAATGCATTGTGTGAGTAATTACAAGACAGTAACGATGTAATGCATTGTGTGAGTAATTCCAGAATAAAAATAGGATCAGTCAGTTGACTAATTTGTTGATAATATGTATTAGAAGCCTCCCGTAACAATTCGATGATGTAAAGCTATAGAAAAGTTAAATCTATCTATGATATTGATGAATCTTGGATATAATCATTAAATAAAAATACGTTTTCGTAAGAAGCGGTTTTTGTCCTGTGTTTTGTAGAAAGACACTAATGAAGAATTAAAAACGACATTTATATTTCTCCATAATCCGATCTCTGTTGAAGATCGTGATAAGTGTTGAGCTAAATACTTGACACTTTGTCAGAATGGATGTAAAAAAGAGAATATCAAATTCTCATATTAGACACGTTAAAACAAAAGTGCGTACCATATCTCTCTCTGTGTTTAGTAAACCAGATGTGTTGAAAGAATTGTATACGTAATACGAGAAATACATGTTTGTATTGATTCCAGTTGCCAAAGCTTGTAACAACATACAAAGCTCATTATTACAGTTTTAATTCCACGTTTTATAACCTAACTTCTACTCGAAGTTCCTTTCAAAAGACGAAATTCTTCAAAATCACGTTTTGATTCAGTCAATGCGATGAATGATTACGAGTTATCCGTATCTATACTGGAATTAAAAACTTCACAAAAACCCTTACAGAGATGTATGACAGAGTTCAGTAAATCGTCTACAAAGTCCTCATGTTTACTACTCACGAAAGATTTTTAAAATTGCTGTGAAAGAGAAATTTCTGACGTATAGTACGACATGTGCAAGAAATGGTGTAAATAAAATGTTGGTTCTCAACACTTCCATAAAAATACAAGAGTTGTCAGAAGACAACATAGCTCGCCAAGAAGCATGACTCTACATTACTTAACCTGTTTATGTTTTATTTCCCTTTAGTTCAAATGGATAAGGTTTTGAAAAATAGGTCAAAGTCCAAGGTCACTATGTCAAAAGCTTTGATACCATATTCAAAGCTGGTCATGGGGCATTTAAATATCAAATCCCTGTCCCCTAGGTTCGAAAGATATAGTCCAGTTTAAACTTTTTTTTAAAAAATAAACAGTAAAGATAACAAAATCAAAAATCATAGTACTTAGAGAAAGTTCTCTTTATAGGGCATGTGTATGTGAAATTTCAAAAATATCCCCTTTGGTTCAATAGATAGAGCCAAGGTTAAAGTTTTTTTTTTAAAAAGTAGGTCAAGGTCCACAGTAAAGGTCACTGTGTCAAAAGTCTTGGTACTAAAACAAATGTCTCTTCATGAGACATCTATATGTGAAATATCAAAACTCTATCCCCCTTGGTTCAAAAGATATAGCTCAGGTTAACGGGTTT
The DNA here is from genome assembly GCF_947568905.1 of Ostrea edulis. NCBI lineage: Eukaryota > Metazoa > Mollusca > Bivalvia > Ostreida > Ostreidae > Ostrea > Ostrea edulis. Next base: position 15,491,891 of record NC_079169.1, read on the forward strand.
CCCCTTAAAGTTTGACGCCGACACCAGGGTCATGACAATAGCTCTGCGGACTCTCGTTCCGGCGAGCTAAAACCATTTACTTTTGAAAGCACAATTTCCAAAATTAACAGCATCAAAACGTACGACTTCTCAACACTGAACACACACCACCATTACTCACGGTAAATTAAGGAATATGCATCTTAACATCATAAACAGCTGCTTCTTCAATAAAACTGGAACTCGGAAATATTCATATCATTCAAATTATACACACACCGACGATTCAAAGACAACCTCCAGATTACCGCCCTTCCGTAATACCAAAATGTTTTAGCTGTACAAACTACCATACCAGTTATGGCTTTTAACCGCACCTGCACCTGATGTAAATATTCACCGTACAGTTTGCTAGCACGGTGGTTCCCATGGGCATTTGTAAATAGTCATCTGCGACAATACACCAGAGGTGGAATGCAGATTATTGGAAGAAGAAGATTCTACATACAAGTACTATGAAGTTTGATATTAAAGAGATGTTGGATTTTCTCATTGACAATATCTACGCAGGCTTTGGTGATCATGTTTTCCAACAGTATTTGGAAATCCAGTAAGGGCCTGAATTGTGCTGCTTTATTAGCTGACCTTCTTATGAAGGAAAATTTATTCACAACCTTCTGAATAAGAAAACATCGACGACGTTTTATCTTTTAACAATACTCACTCTCATTCATATGTCGAATCAAAGTACACTCGAAATAAAAGACGCTACAAGTTTTGTATTCTTTGAGATGTATCATTGTATTCAGTTTTCCGTTTTTACAAACGAGTAATATCATTGACTTATTTTGGACCAGTGATAATCGTTTGTAAGTCTCTTGAAGTAGTGAGTGCATTTCAGTCAAGGATCTGGGATAATCTGCTAATTGAAATATCCGATACCTCTAATGAAACATTTGAAATATCGGAGATATATAGGATGTTCATCCCTTGTTGGAAACTTCCTTAAATGATTTAATCATCATCTTGCTTATCAATCACTGGCCGTTCACGTACATGTACCGATTCAAACTTCAGTGCTGTCTCGTGTGGTGACATTGTATACTACAAATAATTATTAGTATTTTGTCTTTGATGGTAAATTCATGCACGGCACTGTAATTCAGATCGTTTGCTAACAACCCTTGCTTTGGCAGTAAATTAAACTTACCTATCATTAAGGCAGCTGTTCCGAAAAGGTAGGTCCAAGGTACGCTGGCCTTTATGTACTCGATCTCCGTGTACTGTAAGGTGATTAACACTGGCCACAATGTGAGCAGATTTCCAAGGCCTTTTTGAAATTAGAAAAATACAACATTGTTCTAAAAGCAATCTATTCTGTGCATCATTTTTAGTTTTGGTGTAACGCGTGGTAATGAACCGGTGTGATAGGGCGCTCGTTTTTAGTTTTGGTGTAACGCGAGGTAATGAACTGGTGTGAAAGGGCGCTCGTTTTTAGTTTTGGTGTAACGCGAGGTAATGAACTGGTGTGAAAGGGCGCTCGTTTTTAGTTTTGGTGTAACGCGAGGTAATTAACTGGTGTGAAAGGGCGCTCGTTTTTAGTTTTGGTGTAACGCGAGGTAAGGAACTGGTGTGAAAGGGCGCTCGTTTTTAGTTTTAGTGTAACGCGAGGTAAGGAACTGGTGTGAAAGGGCGATTGTTTTTAGTTTTGGTGTAACGCGAGGTAAGGAACTGGTGTGAAAGGGCGATTGTTTTTAGTTTTGGTGTAACGCGAGGTAAGGAACTGGTGTGAAAGGGTGCTCGTTTTTAGTTTTGGTGTAACGCTAGGTAAGGAACTGGTGTGAAAGGGCGCTCGTTTTTAGTTTTGGTGTAACGCGAGGTAAGGAACTGGTGTGAAAGGGCGCTCGTTTTTAGTTTTGGTGTAACGCGAGGTAATGAACTGGTGTGCTAGGGCGCTCGTTTTTAGTTTTGGTGTAACGCGAGGTAATGAACCGGTGTGATAGGGCGCTAGCTTTGCAACAATATTGTGATTATTCAATTACGTATCTGAATTTATTTAAATAAAATTCTATTATCTGAAAGGTTTTTAAATTATTTTTCGAACTTGACCTATTGTAACCAAGGATCGGGTACCATTTCAAAGTGCTCTGGACAGCATAATGCTTAATAGAAAATACATAAATACATCGTACCATGTGGTTGAGGACCGTTTGATATTTTGTGAAGGTATATGTAAAAGTAGTTAGGGCCCCACTTGAAATGCGGGAAGCCCTGTAGTAATCATATTTACCGTCTGTCCATCTGTCCGTCGACACTTTATTTGTGACACGATAACTCAAACAATTTTTATCGTGCAGTTTTCAAATTTTGTACAGAAATACTTTACAATAAGAGAAAAACACCTATTGATTTTGGGGTCATGTCACTTTGTATGTCTGTCTGTATGTATGTCATCATCTTTGTTATTATGAACACTTTCTTTGTGAAACGATAACTCAAACAGTTTTCATTGTACAGTTTTCAATATCTTTACAGAAATACTTTACAATAAGAGGAAGACACCTATAGATTTTGGAGTCATATCACTTTGTATGTCATCATCTTACTTATTATGACTGTATCTCTTTACCACTGTCTAAGGGAGATAATTCAATTTGAATTATATATGGAATTTATTGTATTGATATAGAAAAATTCCAAACAAATAACTCTACAACAATGTGTATATTTTGAGTTCTTTTTTAATGTGATATAAAAATTGTTTGATGTTACATGTATATTGAATTAACTTGTCATTCCCAGTCAACAACTCTCGATCGGGATCGGAATACGAAATAAAATTTCTTATATCCGGTTGCAAAGGGAAACTGCTTCATAATTATTAAATTATGTACTAATTGCACGTTACACCTTAGAGAACTGTTCCTTTTAATAAAGAAAGTCACATGAGTGTATCTTATTCATTACTGTTACCGAACTTTCGTCGGTGAAAATCTCGAAATGGCGTGTTTCACTGCGCTTGTTGACGGTAAGGTCCACATTTTCTACGGGAGTGTTTTGATATTTGCTTATGAATTTTTTTAGCGCATACATGGTATATTTCTGCTAGGAATAATGGAAACTGTATCACCTATGTATGTAAAGAAATATTCTATAGATTTCTATTTTTAAAAATGTAGAACACTGTGTTTGCAAACGCTTAGACCCCCGATGTTTTTTTTCCTTTTCCTAGACATCAATATGTCAAATTCATAATCCTTTTCGAATAATATGTACCACATTTTGTACCAGTTATCCATTTAGAATCCCCTATTACAATGGGATTTAGTTGCACTCCGTTGTGTTTGAGTGAATGAGTGTGTGTCAAACAGAGGTAATTTTTTGCATCAGTCTCTCATAAATATGCTTCATGATTCCTTTTTCACAAATTTGCATTCCAATGTATCTTTGAATATTATTAATTCTAACATATATATATATATATATATATATATATACCAGCCCCAAACATTGCTATATCAAATACAAATGTCACTTTCCTCTAATAACCCTCAGCGGGGCCCTTGCTGACCGTGTCAGTTTTCTAGTTGGTGATAGTTTCCCTATTTTAAAATTGTCCATAGAAAGGTTAACGAGATTTACAGAATAATCTTGAAGATTCTTAATTCATACCAGTAGATTGATAAAGTTTTATAAACTGCCCAGTGCAAACTTGGAGACAACGCGTGTTACAGAACTGAAGAAGACTGGCGACACGGTCGAAATATTTCAAGAAAGTGCTTAAAGGTTTTTTTTTCAAATTGTGCTTCGCAAAAAGACGTACATATATTTTTAAAACTTTGCAAGTAGAGGTAGGTGGGAAGACAAATACACTTATCCCCCGCCCCCACCCTTTCTGAAAGTGGGAGAGCACGTGTCCTCATCCTCTTTAGTTACGCCCTTGTGTTACATGCAGAAATAGTGACCTATAAATAGACTGCTTCACATACAGAATCATAGTCTGTCTGATGCATGGCGAAAATGGGTTTTTTTTTTTTTCACGTACACACGAATAAAAAAATATACAAGAGCATAGTCCAGTAATTTATTCTAATGGAATGACGGAACATAGTCCGCACTAGAACAAAACTGTTATTGTGTCCCGGTACCTTCATTTACGCACATTTATAACAGCCAGTTTTGACAAACGCAACAATTTGAACGACAGGCCTATACATGCAAAGTGAAGATAACGAACAGTGATCAATCTCATAACATGTAGGTTAAAAATGTTTTCAATTCGACAGATCAAAGTAAAACATTGATTATTCTGTGGGATGTATAGTGAAGCACCACACCTAGTCTTCTCGACAGCTCCCGTAGTGTGATCCTTTTAACATGTAACGATGATGCAAGTTCGCTGAATGATCTGGAGTGATATATTCTATTATTTTACTGTACACAGAGCGCCTCCGGATTTGGCCTTTGTTAATGATAAAGATAAAATAAATGTCCAATCATTCGAGGGAAAAATCAGTCTTGAGTCCGTGGATTATACAAATATATATGTATATATAAGTATCTGTGTGGTATAGTTTGATTTTACACACACACACAAGTATTATATAAATCCATGTACATGTGTATCCATTGTCTACATTGTTTTGTAATCGATATCGGAAGAAATATTCGATTTTGTTATAAAATGTAAATACGGTTTATATTTTGTTTCTTTGTCTAAAATATTTATTGAGGGAAACGTGGACAGTCTGTAGATTATCTAAAGGAGGATGTTCACTTAATAAATCATTAAATGACATTTAATATTTCATAAATTGTGGATGATTGGGCGATTCTATGTTCCGTGAATATGAATGAAATTGGCATACGGTTCTTTGATATTCTTCAGATCTGCCTTAGTAATGATAAAAATCGGGCTCAATAAGTTTAATGTCAATATGGATTCTACTGGCGTTTGTATGTATTTGTAGATCACAGCAGACAATATGGATTTATTTTACGTATTGTCGAGATCCAGTGAAAACCCTATAAACAGGCTCATTAAAAGTATAGTATGGCCCTAATTCTGAACGTAAGCGAAATGAACATCAGTGTTTATTAAGAGAGAAATCAACGAATTTTCAAAACTCAGGACCGGAAATTGGTAGTATGAAACGTCTTTTAATCTGCGGCATCTGTGTACCTACACAGCAATATTGGATGTTGTTAATGACGGAAGTAATAAGACACCTGTCGTATTACACAGATGTCTCATTCGTAATCAATAAGTAAATTATCATACTTACCCATGATGGATAAAAACATGGAAAGCTGCCCGAAGCTGACGCATCCAATCCATTTCTTGAACAGAACCTGTCTTGGAAAATAATGTGTAATAATTATCTTTCTAATAAACTGACGGACTTCGGTTACAATCGTTACAATATTATCCGAAGCGTAATGTTCTTCATGTCGCAGTAAAGCTCTTCATGATGGGGTTTATTTTTCAACCGAAAAAGTATCCACATTTCATCAAATCGGCTAAAGGTGAGGATAGTTCAATGTATGCACCAAAATGAAATGGAGAAAAAATTCCTGATGGAAAATGTAAATATCTTGAAGGAATTTTAAGATTCTATATGAAATTCCAAGGAAATTTCATTCTTTAAGAAATCTGATTTTCCTCAGGATAATATCCGGTTCTGAACTGGTCAAATATATATCAAATAAATATACTGAAGGAAGCGGTGACTGATATCGATTCCTGGTGATCCTACACATTTTTTACTTTTGTGAGAGGTTCATAAATTAAAGGTTTTCATTCGTCAAATGCTTCAATACATCTGGGTTAGAATATGTGCTCAGTACCTCTTGCTTATCGAAAGAGGTGACTGAATGTGGCGGTCCTTCGGATGAGACCGTAAAAAAACCAAGGTCCCGTGTCTTAGCATGTGTGACACGATATAGATCCCTCCCTGCTCAAAGGTCATAAACACCGAGAATAGGCCTAAATTTGCAGCCCTTCATCGGCAATGGTGACGTCTCCATATGAGTGAAAGATTCTCGAGAGGGACGTTAAACAATATACAATCAATCAACAACCACCCGACAGAAAGAACATAACCCTTTATTTGAAGAAACGTGAAAGCCCTTTACATAGGAATGCTTTATTATGTCAAGTTTTGTTGAAGTCGAAAATGTGAAAAGTTCACGAAGATGACAACATTTAATAAGACAAGTAAATGGTATACACATGTATAATTATTTAGCGTATTTTCTTAATAAGGTAAATTTGTACCACCTTAAAGATTGCCAAAGATGCTGATGAGCAGACTGATAAAACAACACCCCACGTTGAATGTGAACCAAATCCGTCGGCGTAGGCAAACAGCACAATTCCGGAAGTGGACAAAATCAGTGCAAATACCTGTGGATAAAGGTGTAATCTACTACAAATGGCCAAAAGCCTATATAATATACGAAATTTTGTAGTATGTAGGAACTGCACTTTCTGTCTCCGTACGTTGTGTCCATACCGTTATTTTATATTCAAAGAAAGATCGTTTGAACAACGCCAATGTCGATAAGAGAAAATGTTTAAAATTCATGCTCTGGAGATATCTTGACAACATACCGCGGAAATATAATGATAATAATAAATAAAATGTATATAGCGCCTTATATAAAACAAATTACTCTAGGGCGCTTTACAAGGGTAGCGGTGAGGAAAGCAGCAATAAAAAAAACCAAACAATTAAATGAAATTAAAAAACGGTATGACATAAAATCTTACATCTATAAAATTATCTGCGTCGATACACAATTACCTGTTCGATGCAATCAAGAATCAACAAGAGATGTTTGTAAAACACATATGTCCCCCATGGTGCAAAATTGAAAAGGGTTATACACACACGTCATTTAATTGATAGTATATGTAGTATCATCAATTCAAAATATTGAGCAGACAATATCTTCCTATGTCAAGAGTGGATTGACCATGTGACCTAAAAATCAATAGGGGTCATCTACTCCTTATGCTGTACCAGTGTACCAAGTTTGGTGTCAATCAAGCAAATAATTCTTAAAATATAGGAGACAATATATTAATATGTCCAATTCAACTATTGACCTTTGACCTCAAAATCAATATGGGTCATCTTCTCCTGAAAATGTAACAGTGTACCAAGTTTGATGTCTGTCAAGCAAAGGGTTCTCAAGATATTGAGCGGACAGTGTATTCCTATGTTCAGTTTGACCCTTGACCTTTGACCATGTGACCTCAAAATCAATAGGGGTCATCTACGCCTTAGGATGTGCCAGTGTGCCAAGTTTGATGTCTGTCAAGCAAAGGGTTCTTAAGATATTTAGCGGACATTATATTCCTATGTCCAGAGTAGATTGACCCTTGACCTTTTGAACTCAAAAACAATTGGGGTCCTCTTCTACTCATAACCAACCCACATGAAATATCATAATTATCAAGTGAATGGTTCTCAAGATTTTGAGCGGACAGCATGTGGTCTACCGGCCGACCGACAGGTGCAAACCAATATGCTCCTCTTCTTTGAAGGGGGACATAAAAAAGTTATAGAAAGAAAATAGAATGGAAATCAAGGTAATGTCAACTGAATTCTGAAAAGCATTAAAAGCACGCCTTTTTAAGGCAAGGTTCTTTCAGTAGGTCACCAGTATGAGTCAGGTGACCTATCCTGCTCCCTTTTTGTGCGCCATCGTTTGCCGTGCGTTACTATTAACTAGTATTAGTAAATGTCTACAAAACCACATCGCCGTCTGTCTATGGTAGGTACTAACGATAATACTGCTTACAAAATGTCCATTTATTGATACTTCGTTTGATCACCTCCAGTTTGACGACAGCTTGTTTCTTTCTCTGGTAGATATCGTAAGTCCACAACGGGCAGTAAATGTTAGATATCGTAAGTCCACAACGGGCAGTAAATGTTAGATATCGTAAGTCCACAACGGGCAGTAAATGTTAGATATCGTAAGTCCACAACGGGCAGTAAATGCTAGATATCGTAAGTCCACAACGGGCAGTAAATGTTAGCTCAATACTCCTTAGACTTGTCACAGCCTGAACGCTAACTTCCGTCTTTAACTCATTCTGACAGTTTGATTACTTTCGTCTTGTGCAAATGAGTTGTATTGTGGAGGTAGAACTTTGAATTAGGACATTAAGCAATCGGCGTAAGCATCGGTATATAAATCGATCATTTAAAACAAAACAAAAACCCACCACAATGGAACAAATATACATGTACATTCATCGAGAATGTTTGTAACAAGAAGAAGGAAGTTGGCACTAGTTGAAGGACTGACAAAATCCAAAAACAAATGAGCATTGTGTAATATCAGTATGGTCAATTCTTGCAAATTGAATGTATTTTTAATTAGAAAACAAAGAGCCAATTGCTGAGAGATTTATTTACTAGTATTTTGGATTATAAAGCATAGGTATGTAATTAAACAAAAAGAACAGAACATCGCCAAAACAAACATTTAATACAAAACAAGCATTTGATACTTTACGAACAGATATATCCAGTCTCATAACTGCAACGGTGTGTATATACAAATTGAATAACACCGTGTTAGCGTTTTGAAACCCTTTTTAATGTGTGCATTTTTCATTTATATCTTAAATCACCCGCCTAATTCTTTTGGGTAAGTAGCGATTAAAGGAACAGCCATGGAATACAAAAGTGTGACATCGTAACGTAAAAGAAAAGAGTGCGCAATGCTGAAAAAATATAAAAGTTCAATTCTTGAATTGATTTTCAATTATATATCATAAACCTCAATTTAATAATTAAGTTGTACAATCTGAACTGGGTTTAAACATTCCGTATCTTTTCAAATCTATCTAACTGTAAACAGCGTAGGTATAGTCACTTTAGGTGCTAATCGGTCATGTTGTCACTTTGAGAAATTGAAAGTACAATTACTGAAAGAGAAATTGTTGAAAATTCCAACACTTGGATTAATATTTCGTACTTTTAACCGCATTAGAAGTATGATAAATTTCTCTGGCATCGAATGCGGAGCACCTGTGTTGTCTCAGACGGGAATAGACAACTAAACTTCGTTTTCATTCTGTACACGTGAGGCCAAGCACAGGAACTGATAATTTTGTCTGTAATAATAATAGTAGAGGTCAATACCTTACCCTCCCCTAATGATGATAATAATAATTTTATTAGGATGTTGTATATTACAGACCCCTACTAGCCATTATGACTACAAAATCACCGGTTCCTATAGGCTGAGACAACATCCTCGACAGTGTTCATACGCCAAACAGATTTACAATAATTCGGTCTTTGCATTTATAATCAAATATCCTTCAAAACTCTCCAATACATTTTATCACAGGGTCAAAGAGTAAATGTAAATATATTATCATATATGTTATATATATTTACCCGAAGTGGCACAAATTTCTCAAATAAAACGATCCAAGACAGCATGTAAGCAAAGTTGTGGTTGGTGGAAAATAATGCAGATATATCCGTGGCTTCCAGGAAACTTGGGTCCAAAGCACGAACATACGAGTAACATGTGGTACCCCACAGAAAGCACAGTGTGCTTGTTTTGAAAGCAAAGTGACCAAGATGAAATCTGTACGGTCCGTAAATATACAGGTTCTCTCTGGAAAGATATCAGATCATTGCTATAAGAAGGTAGGATTTTTGAAGTCTTTTCGAAACTCAAACTAACGTACTTAGGTCATGGTTGTCGTGAAATACATTGATTATGATAATTTTGTTTTGGAATTGTGTGATTATTCATGAATAAGTCGGTCATCCGAATCTGTGCCATAGATGACGCGCTGTCTTTATTTGGATTTGTTTGTGTGAATGTTGACGATGAATTTTCCAGCATGTATATTCGCTTCCTAATGTGAACTATCGGGTTTTCCAACACTGAGACAGATTTACACAGTAAGACATCATCAGTTATGACGGGTGTGTGTCAATAAACCGGTTATTTTGAGTTTTAAGAAAAATGATTTCAGTTCATGTCACCTAATGCAAGATTTTTTTCTTTCAATGTATTTTTGTTTTCTTGATCAATGAGAATATTTTATGATCCATACAAAACATGATCAGGGGTTGTATGTAGTGCCGAGCTGCAGGATATTTCATTTTGTCGAGAGGATAACTAGGCTAGATAATGAAAATGACAGGTCTATTCCCTCGATCGTGACTAATTACTTCAGATATAAATTCACCCCCCCCCCCAATTTTGAAGAATTTAACAACTGTGCCACTTCATCAATTTTTAAAGATTTTTTTTTTTTGAAATCACGTCACCCTGATCCAGTTTTTATGTACATTACGTCACGCGGCGTAAGAACACCTACTTTGGGATACGAATAATTTATCGTATGAGTAATGTCCACTGATTAAAGGGGTAAATATGTGGTAAATCAATACATCTGCTTGTACACTATTTTAAATAGATGTCAAGTTTACGACAGCAGTTGAGTTGATGACTCTACAACTATGACAACCACTCCGTGATTTAGTCACATTGTCATCACATTTATATAGTGTTCTATGATAACTTATCTAGTGATTGGTGATAATCTTATTTAGTGACATTTAATCATAGTTATCTAGTGATCTATGATCAATCTTGTCTAGTGATCTATAATCACTGATCTAGTGACCTGCAGTTATTTATCTAAAGATCCATCAATCTTTTTATCTAGAGTGAAATATAATCATTTTTTCTAGCGCCATATAAATTCTTGAGAGGGACGTTAATCAATATGCAATCAATCTAGTGTTAATCAATCTTATCCAGCGATTTATAATTAATTTTACCTCATGGCGCATAATGAATTTATCTACAGATGTAGATACAGGATTTTTATTTCAAGCTTACCTCAAACTTTGTCCAACAGGAAAGTTTCCTTTGGACACAATAAGCTCAATAGCGATATAGATGGGGTAGAATAGAATCAGCCACGCTGTCCAGAAATACATACAGAGTAGAGGAGAATGAAACTGATTGGGAATGTAGGTCTGCTGACATAGTTGGGTGCTTGCAACCCACGTGACCGCCAAACACAGTACAATGAAGCAAGCCAATGTGTATTTTTGTTGTGATTTTCTGCTTCTACACAGACAAACTCCGTCGTTTTTTGAGTCGGGTCTAACGTCGATGTTGGTGATGACTGTATCGCACGTAACATCTGATCGCTCAACTAACAAAGACAAAATGATATGAATATATACTATCCTCATCAAAAACATCATAATTTGGCTATATTTTTGACGTGATGTATGTGTTTTTAAATGGAACAAACTTTACGAACAGACCAAACAAATATTTTTTAATTGGAAACTGAATCGTTAGAGCATATATTTCAATATGATGTTACAAATTGGTAAAATTCAATGTTGTGTGAGCTGCAAGGACGGATATCAGTTATTTTACTACGGTTATTGTTGAAATAAAACAAATACTGCGGCCATTACTTTGCTGTATGTCGATGACGTCATCTAAAGATCAGCATAACAGCGATACATATCAAACTTTCCACAAGAACAATAAATATAAGGGTTTTAAATGTAATGCTTATTGCCACCATATCGGTCCACGTCCTTGACCCGATAAGACGTTGTGTATTGCCTTAAAACAACTGTTAAATGTATGATTTATGGCTGTTCTGCGATCCTTCCTAATGTTTTTACACTTTTTGGTTGGCTGATAACACAATATATAAAATAACATCAGAGTACGTTCAGTAATAAATATAGGTTCGGTTCAGAAGCTGTCATGACAAGTTCTTCCAGGGTGCAAACAATGGGGAGTAACACGGAATAGCCATCACGAAGTGACGTAGCTGATCAGCTGTATATTTTTTTTAACTGTGGTAGTAGAAATAAAGCTCTTGTTTTCAATTAGAAAGCCTTGGTGTTAACATTTCTTGACCTCGGAGGTTATCTTGCAACATTCACGAAAACGCATACTTAAGAATTAAGCATCGTTGTGCACACAAGTTGTGATATAAATTGTAATCTGATATCTCTGTTTCTTTGGTTGTTAAAATACTACACAGTACCAAAAAGATTCAAGTCAACTAAGGTGGTTTACACTTTCTGTTCAGAACGTAAAATTGAACGGAGCTCCTGTTGGCGTATAAAATCTCAAAAAGATCATCAAATCAACACTTTTTCCAATTCAATACGTACCTGTACATTTTCTATCGTATAAAATATAGAGATACTATCTTTCGAAAGGTCTTTTGTTAGCTCGCAAAAATTCACTTGACATCCAGCTCTATATGGACAAAGGTTTGTTTTTCACGTATTCTAATGAGCAAATATTGGGTCGAAAAAATAATGATTGATTTTGTTGTTTTATTACAATTACAAGGGCAACTCTTATGCAATGTTATAAATACTACAAATAAGGGATTGCCATTGTGTCAAACCGTGAAAGTCATAGTTTTATTAAATCAAACGGCATTGGTCAACAATTCAATGCAAGATATCGTAAATAGTCGATATTACAATATCAATCGAATTGATATTTACGCAGACCGAATGCGTTAAAACATACACATAGTCATAGTGTTGTTGACTTTCTGGGAATATGAATGCAGGATATGTATTGGGGGGAATTTTATTGATACGCGGTCCCGGTTTCGTGATCCCAACGTATGATGACATAATTGCTCCAGAGCTACTGTGGCAGTTAGAGAAGAATAAACAAATCAAGAAAAATTTGTTTCTGTTATACAAAGCTTAAGGGGATTCTATGTTAACCAAGTCACATTATTCACCATTGGCTTCAACGATCTATTTCCCCGTGCGTTAACAGTGAAAGTGGTGCAGATTAATGCCTATTGTCTCACGACAAATAAAGTTAAACACTCGCACATGCATAAACAGTGATACTCCTACTGCAGCGATGAGTAAATGTAATGCTTTTATTGGCTAATGCGACAGATTTTGTTGTTTTATATGAAGTATTTTTTACTATTTCTTCTGTATATGTATCTATCTGGAATATACAAGAAACTCTAAAGCGATATGTTGGACTACCAGTTAATACTAGATTATGAATGTTGGACCGGATGTCTATTGGACCGGAAATGTATTTCGGAAATAGCGGTATTCGTTTCAAATTTATACACTAATGTATAGATGACAACAAACATGACAGCTTCGGCGAGATTCCCAGCGCTTCAGGAAGGAGATCTACTTAATCTTTTGGAAAGCATGGACTCTAGAGATGCATAGAATTCAATCAAAACGTCACTGAATGTGTTGATGGCATACTGCTTTCAGAAAAGTATTATTTTCTATAAGTTACCATTTTTTAAAAAGGCAATTATAAATACGATTGAAAGTCCACTGTATATTTTTTGCGACATTATAGTCATGTAAATCTAATATATATAATTGACACATCCGCAATTTTTTAAGTTTCAAATGTATAATAGAATTGATAACTTAAAAACTTTCCTTTGACAAAATCAAACCACTGCCCATATACATTATGTAAAACTTAAACGGTACCAATTTTGATGCACCAGATGCGCATTTCGACAATAATGTCTTTTCAGTGATGCTCAACCGAAATGTTTGACATCCGAAATAACAATGAAGTTTTAGAGCTACATGTATTATAGCCAAAAACAGCGTGCCAAAAAAAGTGGAGTCAAATTCGTCTAAGGATAAGAGCTATGCATGAGGGAGATAGTCCTAAATTTTGAAATGAATTTATGTAATAAAACAGTTATTTAGTTGATTAGTCAACAAACCATATCAATTCTCCCCTCAGTGCAGGGAACAGCTCAACGTGATCTATTGTCATCGGCGACTGGCCTTGGACAATGGAACACTCCGACCTGTCCCCAGCACGGAGGGAGCAATATTCTGGTCTATTGACGAACTAGACATTAAACAACTGTATAATATGATAATAAACGAATTGCACCGTAATATAACAGTAACACACGTGCTCAGTTTTACAGGATAAACGACTTGAGTCATTCAGTATGGATCAGTAACACACGTGCTCAGTTTTACAGGATGCACGACTAGAGTCATGCAGTATGGATCAGTAACACACGTGCTCAGTTTTACAGGATGCACTACTAGAGTCATGCAGTATGGATCAGTAACACACGTGCTCAGTTTTACAGGATGCACTACTAGAACCATGCTGTATGGATCAGTAACACATGGGCTCAGTTTTACAGGATGCACGACTAGAGTCATGCAGTATGGATCAATAACACACGTGCTCAGTTTTACAGGATGCACTACTAGAACCATGCAGTATGGATCAGTAACACACATGCTCAGTTTTACAGGATACACTACTAGAACCATGCAGTATGGATCAGTAACACACGGGCTCAGTTTTACAGGATGCACGACTAGAACCATGCAGTATGGATCAGTAACACACGTGCTCAGTTTTACAGGATGCACTACTAGAGTCATGCAGTATGGATCAGTAACACATGGGCTCAGTTTTACAGGATGTACTACTAGAACCATTCTGTAATGGATCAGTAACACACGTGCTCAGTTTGCACGACTAGAGTCATGCAGTATGGATCAGTAACACGTGCTCAGTTTTACAGGATGCACTACTAGAGTCATGCAGTATGGATCAGTAACACATGGACTCAGTTTTACAGGATGCACTACTAGAACCATGCAGTATGGATCAGTAACACGTGCTCAGTTTTACAGGATGCACTACTAGAGTCATGCAGTATGGATCAGTAACACATGGGCTCAGTTTTACAGGATGTACTACTAGAACCATTCTGTAATGGATCAGTAACACACGTGCTCAGTTTTACAGGATGCACGACTAGAGTCATGCAGTATGGATCAGTAACACACGGGCTTAGTTTTACAGGATACACGACTAAAGTCATGCAGTATGGATCAGTAACACATGGATTCAGTTTTACAGGATACACGACTAAAGTCATGCAGTATGGATCAGTAACACACGTGCTCAGTTTTACAGGATGCACGACTAGAGTCATGCAGTATGGATCAGTAACACACGAGCTTAGTTTTACAGGATACACGACTAAAGTCATGCAGTATGGATCAGTAACACACGTGCTCAGTTTTACAGGATACACGGCTAAAGTCATGCAGTATGGATCAGTAACACACGTGCTCAGTTTTACAGGATGCACGACTAGAGTCATGCAGTATGGATCAGTAACACACGAGCTTAGTTTTACAGGATACACGACTAAAGTCATGCAGTATGGATCAGTAACACACGTGCTCAGTTTTACAGGATACACGACTAAAGTCATGCAGTATGGATCAGTAACACACGTGCTCAGTTTTACAGGATGCACGACTAGAGTCATGCAGTATGGATCAGTAACACACGGGCTTAGTTTTACAGGATACACGACTAAAGTCATGCAGTATGGATCAGTAACACACGTGTTCAGTTTTACAGGATACACGACTAAAGTCATGCAGTATGGATCAGTAACACACGTGCTCAGTTTTACAGGATACACGACTAAAGTCATGCAGTATGGATCAGTAACACACGTGCTCAGTTTTACAGGATACACGACTAAAGTCATGCAGTATGGATCAGTAACACACCCCTTGCGAAAGTGTTCGGATTTTATTCTTTGTCGACTCCCATGGGAATCCGGGTTAGAATAGGTACTCAGTAACCTCTTGTTTGTCGTAAGAGGCGATTAATGGGGCGGTCCCTCGGATAAGACCGTCATAACCGAGGTCCCGTGTCACAGTAGATGTGACACGATAAAGATCCCTCCCTACTCAAAGGCCGTAATCACCGAACATGGGCCTAAATTTTGCAGCCCTTCACCGGCAATGGTGACGTCTCATTATGCGTGAAAAATTCTCGAGAGGGACGTTGAACAATACATAATCAATCAATACTCTTCGTCGATGTTTCGTATACAATATCGGATATTTCCTAATGAATTTATATCTCATTTTTCCTGAGACTTTATCAGAATTTCAGTAGAGGTATATGGTATAGTGGGACGATTCAGGGTAAGCTCGATTCGGTTCGGTTTCGATTCAGAATAGCACGGTTCGGTTATTTTCGATTCGGTTCATGTTAGGTCCAATTTATCTAATGACACCACAAAATTTAACAATTTTAATGAGTAGCATATTTGATTTTATTCAAGTTATATAACTATATGTCGTCATTTGTAAACATCATATCTATTCATAATGACATTTTATAACTTTGATAGAAAAAAGAAAACACTGACAGTCAAAATTTGTTATATTAATGTGTATGGTGAATTTTCTTAATACCGTATGTATTAGTCATTCTATACGTCATTTACTGTCATTCTTCACAGATACAATTCTACATCGAAGTACTCCCGAGTGGATCCGGGTTAGAATAGGTCCTCAGTACCCCTTGCTTGTCGTACGAGTCGATTAAATGGAGCGGTCCTTCGGATGAAACCGTTAAAACCGAGGCCCCGTGTCACAGCAGGTGTGGCACGATAAAGACCCCTCCCTGCTTAAAGGTTGTAAGCACAGAGCATAGGCCTAAATTTTGCAGCCCTTCACCGGTATTGGTGACGTCTCCATATGAGTGAAATATTCTCAAGCGGGACGTTAAACAATATACAATCAATAAATCAAACTTGCTGCAAAGCTAAATGACTCAAAGTCTGATTTCCCCTCAAAGAAGACAAAATAACGAAAATAATGCTACTCTATACGAAGACAAATCTCTGTTAGTTATCTTCACTTTTATAGGAGTTATGAGATTGATCACTGTTTGTTATCTTCACCTTTATAGGAGTTTTGAGATTGATCACTGTTTGTTATCTTCACCTTTATAGGAGTTATGAGATTGATCACTGTTTGTTATCTTCACCTTTATAGGAGTTATGAGATTGATCACTGTTTGTTATCTTCGCCTTTATAGGAGTTATGAGATTGATCACTGTTTGTTATCTTCACCTTTATAGGAGTTATGAGATTGATCACTGTTTGTTATCTTCACCTTTATAGGAGTTATGAGATTGATCACTGTTTGTTATCTTCACATTTATAGGAGTTATGAGATTGATCACTGTTTGTTATCTTCACCTTTTCATTGGTAGATTACACCACATTTTCCATCCATACCTAATTTATTTTTTTCAGCTCCGACACGTACATGTCACACCATTACTTGCCCTATGTTTAGGGGGGAGTCTTTTTTACCCACCATGATTTAACAATATTATATTATGTGCAAGGTGAAGATAAGGAACAGTGACCAATCTCATAACTCCTACAAGCAATACAAAATAGATAGTTGGGCAAACATAAATGGATTAGGCAGCAGGCTTGCAACCTATATAAGCAAATATGATTTGTTTACATACATTGAAAAATGCACGTGTTAAAAGTGCTTAACTTTCTTATCGAGTAACATGATCAGAGTAGATTGATTATTAGTTTATTTTTTCTTTTCAAGATTCAATTCGAATTTTTATATTTCATTTTTATTAAATTTATTTACGTTTTTCAAATGAATGTGAACACTTTCGAGTATGAGCGTACATGCACGTCTTAATACATCCCCGAGTCAGCAGTATATAGTTTCCTTTTACAACGAAAAATACATCAACTACATTGGGCAATAGAGGAACTAAGTGAATGTCGGTATATTAATGAATTACACTACACAAATCTTTCTATCTCCTCAAAATTACAGTGCGTTTCGTATTTCATGCAGTGTCAGAATTAGTTTATGCCTTAAAGTCAATGGAGATTTTAGTCATGACTGGGGCTTTTATGCAATCAGCCTAATAATATTTTCACTGTAGCTTTATTCGAGAACATTTAATGATGTTTGGGTATTGGAATCCCACGATAATCATTTAAGGACTGTTTGACTATTCTTTTGTTCAAATTTCCTCAGGCATGTATTAATTAAAGGGGCATGGACACGATTGAACTGAAAATTTAATTTTCCCATTTTTTATGTTTTACAATGCTTTAGCTAAAGTATTTCTAACGATGAACCAAAATTTGAATATAGATTTTTGAGTTACAAGTGAGATATAGCACTCCAAATTCTTTGTTATGTAAACAAGGCTCCTGCCATGTTTTTTGTTTACATATGTATTGTTTAATAGAAAATTGCATGTTTAAAACAAAATGATGCTCTAAACACTCGAAACTATTTTATTGTGTTCCAATCTCATTAAAATTAGATCCTATGATCCGCTTATCTTCAAAATTAACAAGTAAATTAAAAAAAATCTGCTTTAAACGAACTTTTACATTTTACCTATGTAAACAAAAACATGGCATAAACTTTGTTTACATACACGTAACAAAGAATTGTAAGCTACGTATCTCCCATATACCTCGACAACTGACAATCAGATATTTGCTGACCATTAGAAATAGCTTAGTTAAGGATTCTAAACATTAAAAATAGAAAAATAAAGAATATGGGTGACTTTATCGAGCCAAGAACCCACAGAAGGACAAATATCAAGTTTAAAATTGAATCTCTCCAGAAAAAGGAAAATTTGCATTCTGGTTAAAACAATCAATACATAGTTTCCAAAAATGCTTTTTCGATGTGCCCATTTCAAGGGAACATTGAAAAATTCTATTTAAAATCACGTATACGCGACAAAAGCACAAAATAACAGTAAATTTGACTTTTCCAAGCAGATTTTCATATGGAGTGGGCCAAGTCTCGATTGTGGACTAGGTAAAATATATTAGTACATGTTCAGGTGTAATATGTTTTGTAAATAAAAGTATGGAGACTTGACCCACTCTATGAAAAAAACACCTTACTTCTTCTGTATAACTTTTGTCGTATTATCAAGAAAATTTCTATGTCCACGACGGGTGACTTTAGATAGCTTGGAATTCAGCAATTCATCATGGGAT